>NW_007258076.1:230595-247620 GCF_000164805.1 Carlito syrichta | reverse complement strand
CTCTGATGATGAGTGAGGCTGAGCACTTTTTCATGTGTCTGTTGGCTGCCTGTATTTCTTCTTTTGAGAAGTATCTATTCATGTCTTTTGCCCACTTTTTAATGGGGTTGTGTTTTTTTGTTTTTTTCCTTTTGGCATGTTTGAGTTCCTTGTTGATCCTAGATGTTAGGCCTTTGTCAGATATACAGTTGGCAATTTTTTTTTCCCCATTCTGTGGGCTGTCTCCCAGCTCTCTTGATCGTTTCTTTTGCTTTGCAGAAGCTTGTCAGTTTGATGAGGTCCCACTTGTCGATCTTATCTCTTATGGTATGGGCACTTGGGGTTTTGATCAGAAATTGGTTGCCCGTTCCAGTTTTCATAAAAGTGTCTCCTGCATTTTCTATGATTCTTTTAGTTTGAGGTTTTATATTTATGTCTTTGATCCATTTAGTGTTAATTTATGTGTACTATTATAGGTAGGGGTCCTGTTGCAATCTTCTGCATGTGATCAGCCAGTTTTTCCAGCACCATTTACTGAATAGGTTTCCTCTCCCCATTGTTTGTTGTTAGGGGATTTGTCAAAGATTAGTTGGTTGAGAAATTGAGGCTTTGCTTCCAGAATCTCTATCCTGTTCCATTGGTCCATATGCCTGTTCTTGTACCAATACCAGGGTGTTTTGATTACTGTAGCCTTATAGTCAAGTTTGAAGTCTGGCAGTGTCATACTCCTGCTTTGCTTCATTTGCTACCGATTGTTTTGGCTATTCGTGGTCCTTTATGCTTCCTTATGAATTTCTGTATTGTCATTTCTAGGTCTAAGAAGAAAGATGGTAATTTAATGGATATTGTGTTGAATCTCTATATTGTCTTTGGTAGGATGGACATCTTAACAATGTTGATTCTTCCTATCCATGAGCATGAAATATTTTTCCATTTGTTTGTGTCTTCTTGGATTTCTTTGAGCAGTGTTTTGTAGTTTTCATTGTAAAGGTCTTTAACTTCTCTGGTTAGGAAGATGCCAAGGTATTTCATTTTTGTGTGTGGCTCTTTTGAATGGGATTCTGCTCTTTATTTGGTTCTCCACCTGCTTTTTGTTGGTGTACTAGAATGCAACTGTCTTTTGCACATTTATTTTGTACCCTGAGACTTTTCCAAAGTTCTTTGTCAGTGCAAGCAGGTTTTTGACAGATTATCTTGGATTTTCGCGGTATAGGAGTACATCGTCAGCAAAGAGGAATAACTTAACCTCTTCTTTTCCTATTTGGATACCACTGATCACCTTCTCTTGTCTAATTGCTCTAGCTAGGACTTCCAACACAATTTTGAACAAGAGGGGTGAGAGTGGACACTCTTGTCTTGTTCCAGTTTTCAGGGAAAATGTCTCTAGTTTCTGTCCATTTAGCAATATGCTATCTGTGGGTTTGATGTAGATGGCACTTACTATTTTGAGGTATGTTCCTTTTACACCTAGGTGTTTGAGAATTTTTGTCAAGAATGATGCTGAATTTTATCAAAAGCTTTTTCTGCATCTCATGATGTAATCATGTGGTTCTTGTTTTTACATCTACTGAGGTATTTAATTACATTTATGGTCTTGCAGATGTTGAACCAGCCCTGCATACTGGGGATGAAGCCTACTTGATCATGGTGGATGATTTATGAGATGTGTTTTTGGATCTGATTTGCTAGAATCTTGAGGAGTTTTGCTTCTATGTTCATAAAGGATATTGGCCTGCAGTTCTCTTTTTTTGTTGGATCTTTATCTGGTTTGGGTATCAGTGTGATGTTAGCTTTATAAAATGATTTGGGAAGAATTCTGTCCTTCTCAATTGACTGGAATGCTTTCAGTAGTATTGGTATCAGCTCCTCGTACATTTTGTAGAATTCTGCTGAAAAGTCAACCAGTCCAGGGCTTTTTTTTTCCCCTAGTTTTTTGTTGTTTTTTTTTTAATGACAGAGTCAATTTCCTGGGTTGTTATCAGTCTATTTAGTGCCTCAATGCTCAATGTCTTCTAGGTTCAACCTGGGGAGATTGTGTGATGTCAGAAAGTCCTCCATTTCATTTAGGTTTTCTTCTTCCGTTATTTCATACTGAGTTTGAGTGAAGGCTTTTAGTGGCTTACCTCAGGCCTGCACCAGGGTTGGCTCATGGTTACTATGAAGAGCAACTCCTCCTAGGCATGAGAAGTTATACACAATCTTACTCAACTGATCGTATTGCTGAAAAGCAAATTTACTATTTTCTCTCTCAAGTTTATTCTTGTACAAAGAGCTCCTTTTTAAAAAAAATGGTAACTGTCTTCCAAAGCCACCTTGACTCAAAATTGCCATTAGCTCCTAGAAAGTCCATTATGTGCTCAGAAAGTGATAGGTACTTGCTGCACTCTAACATAACTGTTACCATTGATTGTTTGCTGTTTACACAGTAATGGGGCCCCAAATATGGTTGTATTTTAATTGTCTACATACATTTTATGTCTTTACTCTTAATACCTAAATATCTTGGAGTATTTATATTTGAGTCATAATCACTTTATCCTCCACAGCACCTTGAATAATATTTTACAGGTGAAGGTAAATAAATATGGGCTAAGTTACTGAAAGGATGAAATAAATTTCATATTCTTGACTTTAGAGAATTAAACATGACATCTTTAGCTTCTTTCTACTCCACTCCATGTTGGTCTCACTGTTCTATCAACTTTGGCAAAATCTTATTTTCTTTTTTAAAACAAAATGTTTCAAAATTTATTATTATTATTATTATTGTTTTGTTACAGGCAAGATCCCACTAAGTTGCCCGCACTGGTCTAAAAATCCTGGCCTCAAGCAATCCTCCCACCTTGGCCTCTCATAGTGCTGGGATTACAGACATGAGCTTCCATACCTGGCCTCAAAATCTAATTTTATTAGTCAGTCATAGCCATAAACTGTACCAAAATAATAAAATAACTTTGTCATATTGGACAAATATTAGAATACAAATTGATCTTGTAATATTTTTAAAGACACTTTAGCGCTCACAATTCTTTTCATTTCAATAAATTTGTGCAAATATGTGGAGTATAGAGTATCTGGGGACATTTCTAGGTTAAAATTGTTGGTCTTTTGAGCTTGTGTTACCTTCCAAATGGTGTTGGAAAACATACTGTGCACAGTTGACCTCTACTGCCTTTTGTGACTTGATCACTTAACTTAAATTTAATACCTTTCATTTGTCCTATGGCAAAAAAATTATTTCTTATTGTGTAGTGAATATCTCGAATATCTGCCATTTATCCAACATTTTAGTAACAACATTTCATATCCTTTGCTGTTTTATGAAATCTAATAAGTCTCCAGAATTAAAAGAAATAATAATAAATGATTACATGGGAAGTAGTAACTGCTTTTTCTGAAACAAAGATATTTGAAACCCTAGAAGTACTCACTAAAAGCCACTAATTGCCTTTTTCGATGTTGCTTTCAGAAGGTGATAGTGATATTTAACTGAGCTGGTAAAAGCAAGTCATTTATTACTCGATAGTATTTCTTAGAGTTATTTGGATTTTTTAATTCCCTTTTCTGCATAATTAAATAAAATTAAATTTCATTGTTCTCCAGACTATAAAGACCATCCTTTGGCTTAACCATCTTTATTCTGAAGTGAGCACTGAACTACATATCAAATAGGTCTGAATTCTTAGCTTATTTCTGTGTGCTAATCTGTGAATTTATTTTTCACTTTTTATAAGTACTCAGGGTCTAACATCTATTACAATATGTGTGACACATAATTGAAGTTTAGGCAATGTTTATGGAATTTTGACTTTGGTCAAAATTTCCCCTTCTCTAAAACTGAGTATAGCAATATTCGACTTCTAAAATTTATGTTTCTAAAATTAATCCTTTCCCAAATTGCTATGAATATAAATTTCAAAGTATTTCAGAGCAAACTAGGCTACTTTTTTGTTAGCGTCTAAAGAGTACATTTACCTTTCATCAGCAAATATTTATCATTGGAGAAAGAAGGCTATGTACATGACAATAGTATTTGCATTCTTAATGATAAAGGCATTTTTCTGCAATCTATTTTCCATAGCCTTGGGCAGAAATGGGTTGAAATCAGAGCCCTTATATTTATTCTGCCCTCGAGATAAAAATTTCTTATTTTTAAAACATAGTTCTGAAAATTATGGTTTCATTTTCTTAGAGTTCTACTAACTTATTCCCTTACTACCACCACACAGAATTCAAAATCAGTCACCAAAATCACATCACCATTCAAAAATCACAATTAGTAGTTTCTCATAGTTAGGGACACTCTGTCTTTTATAGCAATATCTGTTATGGTTCAACGGTTCTTCTTTGGGCTTGAGGGAATAAATTAATGGACTAATGTTCATGTAAAGTGAGATCATGACAATGGAGATGATCCTCAAAATGAGAACCTGTTGACTTTAAAAAATCTTTTGACAAGCTGTTTATCCCACTATTAGGAAAATTTACATGTGCAGAGTCTCTATTTCACTACTTTTCTTTATCTCAGATTAGAATATTCATAGTGAACTTGAGGAGGAAGATATTTAAAACTGTCAAATTGTGCTGGAAATTATGTGAGATAAACTTCCTTTTACTGGTGTTCGATGTTTGATTACCTGCTAGAAAAGTATCAGGGCAATGTAAGCTGTGGGTTAAATGCACACCCTATAAATAATATACAGATTACAAATCCTTGCTCCTCTGCTAGCCGGTGACCTTGTTCCTAAGCTTCCTGCACTCCATTTTTTCATTTATAAAATTGAACTGATAATAACATATACCTCTCTGTGGTTTTTTTTTAATAGATTAAATAAACTGACACATAGAGTACATTTAAAACACTACCTGACAAAAAACAAACAACAAAACACACAGAGTGGGCTAACTATTATTGTTGCTGTCATTATTATAGGCATTATAGTAATTATTTTGAAAGGAGAGCTTTCAGATAATTTCTATTATGCACAATACCAATACACTTTCCTGTCAAGCACTGCCCAGAGTTAAATGTTTTAAAAAATTGTTCCTTGGGGTATCCCGTAAATGTGTTATAGTATAACATTGACATTTGTCAAAAAGTCAATAGAGCATTCTACTCAGAAAATGGCCAGATAGTTTGTATTGGACCAATGTTCTCCAGATATTTTCAATGGTACCCCAAACAACAAATATTTAAAACTCAATATGGGGCAATGCTTGACAGGAAAGTGTATTGGTATTAGAGTCTTGGTATGTTGAAAGATATAAATTTAAACATTCAAAAACTTTTAAAAAGCCCAAAGAAAACCACACCTAGATAGAAAAATCTTGAAAAAAAATCCAAAGAAAAAAAATTATTACATAAATCAAAGATCAAACGATCTATGATGTATAATAAAAACAGTGGAGTCCTGAAACTAATGCGACATTATTTTTAGAGTGAGAACATCTCTTAAGAATGAAGGCAAAATAAGGACTTTCATAATAAAATAAAAGGACAAGAATTTGTTACCAGGCGATCTATGAAATTCTAAATGACATTTTTCATATTGAATGAAAAGTCCACAAAATGAAATAAGGCAAAAAGCAAACAAAAAGCAATCACACAGTAAGGTAATATGTTTTAAAAATCTGGATAACCATATGCAAAAATAATTTTTTTTTTCATCATTACTTTCAGCTATGCTTGGAGAAATCTACCCTACCAACCCTAACACATCTCAGCCAAGCACCATAGCATTTCAATCCCTTTTCTGCCCTTAAAAAAAAGGAGCTGTGTCTATCTAGTTGACATCTTAATTTTATGCCTAGTTAATGCTCACTCTTTCTCTACCACTGCTGCCAGTCAAGTTGCAAGTTGACAATCAGGAGTGGGATGAGGTGTGGCCTATTCTATAACTCCTCCTTTTTCTTTCTTCTTTGCCCCTTACTCTTATGTTGTTAGAGGAAAAAGGGAAAGTTAAACAAAAGCATCAAATATATTTTTATTAACAAGTGCTTCCATGGTCCTCTTTATGCTACCAAAATACAGGCATATAACCTCTGAGCATACCAGCATACAGCCTCTGAGCATACATACCAGCATACCAAAACAGGTGCCAGTCCTGTTTTAGGGCCTGTAAGCCATTTGGGGTCGTTTCATAGATTGCTGTAGTGAGGAGCCATTAGTAACACTTTTTATTGTTGACATTCAACAATATCATCCCAGGTATTTTTTTTCTGGTCAGATATTTTATAGTCACATGCTCTGGGAATCCATGTTTTTTATAATATTGGACTCTCCAAGACTTGGCTTGACCAGACAGCTCAAGACTGACATCTTTCTTCTATGTCCATTTTCCCCACAGAAAATCTCTCAACCTTACTGCCCAAAACTTGTAGGATTATAGACCATTCCACTGTGGTCTCATTTCTTTGCTCAAATATTTATCCTCAGCCTACCTCATCCTCCATTAAAAAGGGCAGCAGGTACAATAGCAAAAACATGGAACCAACCATGCTGCCCATCAAAAATAGACTGGATTTAAAAAATGTGGTACATATACATGATGAAATATACACAGTCATAATGAAGGACCAAATTATGAACTTTGCAGCAACTCGGATGAATTTAGAGTATATAATATTCAGTGATTTATCACAGAAACAAATAACTGAGTATCACATGTTCTCACTCATAAACAGACCCTGAACAATTATCATAATACTATAAGAAAGGGGTTGGCAGTAGTGGGAAACTGCCAGGGGAGGAAGTAAGGGTGCACACTTCATCAATATGGGTACGTGATCTCAAACCAGGTGACATAGGGATCAAAGTGAGGCGAAAGTTTACCTGTACAATGACCATTTGTATACTTAACTATGAATTGCACCCCCATGTCTTTAAACTAAAATAACAAAAGAAAAGAAAAATAGTAATTATTGCAGAAACAAAGCGCCTGACACTCTCATAATACAGAAGGCTGACACTGAATGATAAGTCAGTGACATTTTGGCTGCACCTTATGGTCAAGAGGAAAATAGTAAAAACTGAGATTAGAATGGTGGCAAAAATAAAAAAGAAACAAAAGGGTAAAAAGTATATTAGAAGTCTCTTCCTAAGTGAATGCTCAATCTTGAGTAATATGCCAGTTTTTATTTGAATCCTTCTTACTTGACTGCAAATAAAGGACAAAAACACATCCCCATCCTACTACTAAACAAAGAAAAAGAGAAAAGCTATAGGACTCGTTCTCTAAGTCAATAACCCACTAATGTCATATATACCTTTGAATTTCCTCCTCCCTTATATTGTTTGCTAGAGGGGATTAATGTGAAAATGTCTTGGAAAATAGAATAATTTTGACTAGTTGGGTTTAAGTTTAAGGTAGCTATCTGGGTCTTTCAATGTTGATTCCTTTCGGATTGCAGAAGTAATCATCAACTCTTTGTGTTTATCTTTAAACTCCATTCACTAATTCAGAGACAAAAGGAAAAAAATCTAACCAGTATATTCTGTTTACAATTGCACAGATCATAATGTCCAAGATAAAATGTTTAATTCTTTTTTTTAAAAAATTATCTCTCTCTTTTAAAACTATTTGAAGATGGAACAAGATGAGAGCGAACTTAAATTTGGGGGAGTTTTGACTTTTTATCGCATTCTACTACTATGATTAGACATAAAAAATAAAGAACCAATTTGTGAGGCTCTATCTAAATGACCCCATGAGCAGCTCTTGACTTCGGGTCCTGTAGTCTCTGCTTTCGATGACCAAGTTAAGTATCCATGTGCATAACAGAGGTCATGCCCGTGAGAGCCAATGGCAGGTTCTACAATTACCAAGTCAGCAGTTTAATCAATGACAAACTCTGCATTCTAAATCCACATTTATGGCTTCATTCTCACCTATGTTAATGTCTTCTAAATCTGTATCCTGATGGTTCTCTCCTAAGATCCAGGAAAAATATATGTAATCCCCATAATGAATTCGAAACCAAATAAACTAAACTAAATCTATCATCTCCTTTCTAAAATATTTTATTTCTATATTCTCTTAATAAATATATTTTGAGGATTACTCTCATAAACCAGTCAGTATTATAGAAAGATATGGTAATAAACAAATATTTAGTAAGTTGATGAACGCTATGAAGAAGAATAAAGTAGGGAATAGAAGATGAAGAGAGTATTTTTTTACATAAAAAGGTCAGTACTCTATGACGATGTTGTACCTGGATTGAGATATGAAGGAACAACAGCAGTGTGTCACATGGTTATCTGGATAAAGAGTATTTCAGAGACAGGAGCTGGTCTGGAATGTTTGAGGAAAAGCAAGGAAGCAAGTGTGCTAGAGAAATGCATTGGTCAGATTGCATGATTGTGTACCATCCTGTAAGCTTTATAAGGACTATGTTTTTACTTAAAGTAACATGTGAAGCCATAGAGGATTTTGAGTAGAGAAGTGATATAATCATTTTTATATTTAAAAAGAGTCATGTGCAATCATTGAATCAGTGAAAATAAAAGATGTTGGTGCAGATATGGTGAAAACAGAGTGCTTATACACTATTGGTGGTAATGTAAATTAGTACCTCTATGAAAATTGGTATAGAGATTTCTCAAAGAACTAAAAGCAGATCTACCATTTGATTCAGTAATCTCACTACTTGGTATCTACCCAAAGAAAAAGAGGTCTTTAGATAAGAACTACACTTGCACTCACATAGGTATAACAGCGCTAGTCACAATTGCAAAGATAAGGAATCAACCTAAATACCCATCAACTGATCAGTGGATAATGAAAATGTCATATATGAATACCATGACATACTATTCATCCATAAAAAAAGAATGAAATCACATCTTTGCAGCAACTTGGATGGAATTGGAGACCATTATCCTAAGTGAAGCAATGCCAGGACAGAAAACCAAATAGTGCATGTTTTCACTTATAAGTGTAAGTTAAGCTAAGGATCTGCAAAGGTACATAGGATGGCATAAAAGACATTGGAGCCTCAGAAAAGGGAGAATGCAAAGTGGAAGAGAGATGGAAAATTATCTAACGGGTACAATATGTGCACTAATGGGCATAAGTGGTATATTTAAAACCCAGACTTTCTCACCACTACACAAAACAGCCATGTAACAAAAACCATTGTGCCACTAATGTTGAAATAAACAAAATGAAAACAAACAACAAAACAGTACTGTATGAGATACACTTGGCACAGTACCTGATACATAGTAGGTACTCAAAATGGCACTATCAGTGCTGACTGTCAAGCTAAGAGTTTTTAGCAAATCTGGCAGGTCTTGGGGAACTATGGTGAGTTTTAATTATGTGTGTGGGGTGGGGGGGGTGATGTGAGAAAAGTGTATTTCATGAAAGCAATATACCTTATGGTGTGTGCAACAGGAAGGAAAAGAGAAGGGAGAGGGAAGGTGACCAGTTTGTCAGGGGTGAAGAAAGGGAAGTTGGCTCTCCAGTCTCTAATATTTGTGAACTCACTGCAAAAGTACAATGGTGGCCTGCCTATTTTTGCCATTATTGTTGAGTTGCAAAGAAACTAACAAATTGCTAAATGAAATATGTTTTTCTATGCAGAAAAAAAGCAGCCACATGAAAGAATAGATCATAGTGGAGCAAGGGAGTATGGCACAAGAAGGATTTATGATGCTAAGATGGTGAGAATTGACTGTGGTTGAGTAAATGAGGTGAGAAGTAATCATATTCTGATGCAATTACACACTTGCACATAAGCACATACATATGTTGTCATGCAAGCATATACTTTTTGTTTTAATTTATTTCTAAAGTACTTATAATGAGGTTTGTTGCTATGATATGAATGTACATATCCCCCCAAAATTTGTATGCTGAAACTTAATCCCCAGTATGATAGGATTAAGAGGAGGGGCCTTCTATGAAATGAGCATGCTGCACTTGTGAGTGGAGTTTGTGCCCTTACAAAAGTGATTGAAGAGAGCTTTTTATTCATGTGAGGACATATAGAAGGTGTCACCCACGAAGCAGAGATCGGACCCCAATGAACACTGAATCTGCTGGCACCTTGATCTTGGACTTCTTGATCTCTAGAACAGTGAGCAGGAAATTTCTGTCACTTATAAATTACCCAGTCTAAATTATTTTGTTATAGCAGTGCAAACAGATTAATACTTACAGACTGCACAAATCGGACACAAAACAACTTAACTAATTTTCGCACCTGTATAACCCAAGTGACCCTTACCCAGTTCAAAAGTTGAATGTAATTTTGAAACTAGTTTCAATGGAGTGGTAAGGAATGAAAAACGAGAGTGAGTTCAGTAGGAGAATGTATGGAAATCAGGATTATCTTCTGATAGTAAGGATGGGAGAGGAATATTAGAAGCTTGAAAGAGTAGAAAAATATTACATTATCTAGAATATACCTGTGTTTATTTCATACCCTGAGAGCTTGCATGTGGTTGTTTGGATGGGGAATTTTAGGAGTGTTAATCTAGAAAGAAGGATACAGTTTCCTGGGGTATGTCTATGTTTCCTTGGGCAATCTTTACTTTGTGGGAAGGAGTACACAAGAGGAGAGAGAGAAGAATTGGAACTGTTGGCTGGACGTAAGGTAAGTACTGACTAATGCTACCTTATCCCAGTTGTCATCAACTCTCATAATTTTAATCCATAATCATTCACTTTGTTTGCATTCTTTGTAACCCTCAATTCATTCTCTGGAATCAGTGTGCAATCTTTCTAAAACGCAAATCTTATTTTGTGGCACGTGTTGCTTAAAATCTTTCCAACACTCTGTTAGAGACTGGGTTCAGTCTTCTTAGATCTAGTTCTGTCTTGCCTTATCAGTGTCTTTCCTGTAGCTTCCTCTTAAACAACTCACAGCCCCTCAAATGTACCACAGTCTCCCATGTCTTTTTGCACATGCTTTTTCTACTTTCCCATGTTCCATTATCAACTTGGCTCTCTGATCTTCATCCTCGATCACATGTTCCTTCCTCGGGAATACATTGCTTGACTTTCTCAATTTCTGTTCAGATGCACTTTCAATTTGCTTCCTTTTATCAAAATGTATTTTAATTGTCTTTTAAGGTCAATGGTTAACTGTGTGTCTGATGGTTTCTTTTTTCATCTCTGTTATCATCTAATCATAGTGCCTAGCACAGTGACTAGAACATAGTAGATGATAAAAAAAAATGGTCCAGATAAATAGGTGATGCAGATTTACCTAGCATGTTGCAATTTGTAGCTTATTTTGATCATTAAGAGGAAGTTTTGTGTAAGAGAGTGAAAAGATAATGCAAAAAACTGGAGAAAGTATTTGAAAACCATGTATCTAATGGTCCATTATCCAGAATATACAGATAATACTTACAACTCAACAACAACCGCCCATAAAAAATGGCCAAGAATTTGATAATTATTTCCCCAGAGAAGATTTACAAATTGCCACAAAAAGTACACACATACACATAAAAATGTTCAGTATTATTATAGTCATCAGGGAAATGCAAATAAAAAACACAATGAGATAGTACTTCGCACCTTATTATGGATGGCCATAATTTTGAAAAATTGTTTAATTTGACTACTTCTGTAAAGACCCTACCTACAAATAAGATCACATTTTAGGGTACATATATGCATATTTTAGGTGGATACAATTCAATCCCTAACAACAATAAAATCTCTAAGCTTCATGACCATAAACAACATTTCTCCTTATTAATGCTACATTTTAAAACCTAAGTAGACAAAAAGACTGAGAAAATAACTTTGAGGAAAAGGGTATACAAAATGAAGGTAAGTAAAAAACAAAATTTCAGACAGATTTGAAAAGACACTAATAAGCAAGAACAGGTGCTCTATCTTACTGAGACAGGGTTTAGCATTAGTTTTAGTTCTACGTGAGTTGTTTTCTTTTTTCCATTTTTATAGATATTAGAGCTGAGGAACTTTGTTCACACAAATAAACAGATGGAAATGGAAGAAATCTCCTTGTAACATTTAATTAGTTGAACTTCTTTAGCTAAATGTAAGAAAAAAACACATAATGATCAATCACCAAATCTTTTAAATCATAAATTAACTGATAACAAGATTAGGACCTACTATAAGTTTGTTGAAAATAAAACATTACAAACCACCACCTGCCCTGCATAAAGTTATGTACTCATTAGAGTTAGTGAATTTCTCTACATAGATCACGATATTTTAAACTGTCCTCTTGGTACTCCAGGGATTTTTATATTTTAGAGCTATATTTCATAGTAAACTTCAGAATAAACACACAGGTTCTTATTTTATTTTGTTTGTTTTTGCTTTACATGAAATAATCATAATGAAATATTTTGTATGTACAACTCTATAAATTTTTCCACAGGCATGTTTTCATATAAATACCATAAAAATGAGAAAACAGAATAGTTATATTATATCTTCCCTTTCCCCTCAAGAAATCCTTCTTTGTACTATTGCTTCCCCTGTTCCACACCCTCTCATCCATGACAAACACTGATCCAGTCTCTGCCACTATAAATGTGTTTCTGCCAAACATTATAAAAATGGATTTATATGATATGTCACCTTCCGAGATTTTTCTTTTTTCATTCAGCATAAGACCTTTGAAATCTATACAAGTCCATTCTTTTTGTTGCTGAATGGTGTTCTGCTGTGTGAATTTACCTCAGTTATATGTCCATTAACCCACTGAAACACATTTGAGTTGTTTCTAATTTGGGACAATCATAAATAGAGCTTCTATAAACCTTTGTGTAAGGGTCTTGGTGTGAATATAGTTTCTCAAATATCTGATGTAAATGTCTAGTCCTGGCCCATATGTTAAGTGTATGTTCAGTGTTTTAAGAAACTGCCAAACCACTTTCCAGAGTGGCTTTATAATTTTGCATTTACTTCAGCAATTTAGAATTGTTCTAGTTATTCCACATTCTTGTTAGTCCTTGACATTGTCAGCATTTTTTTATTTTAGCTCTTATAACAAGTTTCTATAAAATGGGAAAAGGGTCATTTTGAAGAAGAGGCTAAAAAAACAACAAAATATTTAAGAACAATGAAATTATTACAAAAGGTGTGACATAAGTGTAATAAGAATAACAGAAGAAGAAAGAAAAGAACAGAAATAGTATTTGAAGCAACAATGATGGATAATTTATCTAAATTAACATCAGAAACAGGAAACTCAGAGAACACCAATCAAGATAAATGCCAAAACAAAACAAAATAATAAACAACAAAAAAACATGAAACTTAAGCATATCATATTTAAACTTCAAAAATTAGCTGAGCATAGTAGATGTGTCTGTAGTTCCAACTACTTGGAAGGCTGAGGTGGAAGGATCGCCGGAGCCCAGCAGGTTGAGACTGAGGTGGTTGGGAAGGGCCACTGCACTCCAATCTGAGTGACAGAGTGAGACTCCAACTCAAAAAAAAAAAAAAAAGAAAGAAAAAAACCCAGCACCCCTTCTTGATAAAAACCTTTGAATATATAGGCATATGTGAAACATACCTCAAAATGGTAAAAAGTCATCTATGAGAAACCCACAACCAGCATACTCCTAAACAGACAAAAATTGGAACCATTCCCCTGAAAACTGGAACAAGACAAGGATGCCCACTCTCACCTCTCCTGTTCAATATAGTATTGGAAGTCCTGGCTAGAGCAATCAGAAAAGCAAAGGCAATTAGGGGTATCCAAATAGGAAAAGAGGAAGTCAAGTTATCTCTCTTTGCAGACGACATGATTGTATACCTTGAAAACCCAAGAGAATATGTCAAAAATCTCCTTGCACTGATAAAGGACTTTGACAAAGTCTCAGGGTATAAAACAAAAGTGCAAAAGACAATCACAATTATTTACACCAATAATAAACAAACAGAAACTCAAATAAAAAGCACAATCCCATTCACAATAGCCATAAAAATATGAAATGCCTTAGCATCTTCCTAACCAGAGACATGAAAGACCTTTACAATGAAAATTACAAAACACTACTCAAGGAAATCAAAGATGACATAAACAAGTGGAAAATATCCCATGCTTGTGGATTGAAAGAATCAACATTGTTAAGATGTCCATCTTACCTTAGGCAATCTACAGATTTAGTGCAATACCCATCAAGTTACTAGAAACATTTTTCTCAGATATAGAAAAAACAATACAGGAATTCATATGGAATCACAAACAACCAAGAATAGCCAGAACAATCCTCAGCCAAAAAAAGTAAAGCAGGAGGTATCACACTACCAGACTTTAAACTTTACTATAAAGCTACAATATTCAAAACAGCCTGGTATTGGTACAAGAACAGGCATTTAGTCCAATGGAGAACAACTGAGATTCCAGAAGCAAAACCTCAATTTCTCAACCAATTCATCTTCGACAAAGCCTCCACCACCAACCACTGGGGAGAGGAGAATCTATTCAGTAAATGGTGCTAGGAAAACTGGCTGACCACATGCAGAAGATTCAAACAGGACCCCTATCTATCCTCATACACAAAAATTAACTCTAAATGGATCAGAGACCTAAATGTAAAATCTCAAACCATAAGAACTTCAGAAAATGCAGGACACACCCTTATGGAAGTTGGAACTGGCATCCAATTCCTGAGCAAAACCCGAAATGCCCATGCCATAAGAGATAAGAAAGACAAGTGGGACCTCATTAAACTGACAAGCTTCTGCAAAGCCAAAGAAACCATCAAGTGAGCAGGGAGACAGCCCAAAGACCAGGAAAAAGTATTTGTTAACTCCATGTCTGACAAAGGCCTAACATCAAGGATCTACAAGGAACTCAAACATGCTGAAAAGAAAAAAGGAAACAACCTTACAAAGTGGGCAAAAGTTATGAACAGACACTTCTCAAAAGCAGACATACGAGCGGCCAAAGATACATGAAGAAATGTTCAACCTCACTAGTCATCAAGATGCTGGAGAGGGTGTGATGAAAAGCGAACACTTCTACACTGTCGGCGGGAGTGTAAACTAGTACAGCCTCTGTGGAAATCAGTGTGGCAATTTCTAAAAATCAATCTTCCATATGACCCTGCAATCGCCCTACTGGGAATATGCCAGGAAGAACTCAAATCATTCTTTAAAACTACACCTGCGCACGTATGTTTATTGCAACATTGTTCACAGTAGCAAGATCATGGAACCAACCATACTGTTCATCAAAAGAGGATTAAAAAGAACTGGATTAAAAAGTTGTGGTACATATACCCAATGGAATATTACGCAACCATAAAAAAGAACAAAATCATGAATTTCGCAGCAACCTAGATGGAATTGGAGTTTATAATACTGAGTGATCTCTCACAGAAACAAAGATCTGAGTATCACATGTTCTCACTCATAAGTGGACCTTGAACAACTACTGTAATACTATAAGAAAAGGATTGACAGTGGCGGGAAACTATGGGGTGGGGGCAGGGAGGGGAAGGGAGATGGGATTAACTGTAGTCAATATCTATCCAGGGAACGGGGGACATACCTCATCAACAAGGGTACCTGCACAATGAATATTTGTATACCTAACCCTTAACTGTACCCACAATTTAAAAATAAAAATAAAATAAAATAAAATAAAAAACACGTAGAAGACTAGTTTCATCCAACATGATGATGGATTTGACCAGCAAGCGAACTCCAAGCTCATTATACTCTCATTGCAGTACATTAGCATGCTAAATGGCACATCTACCTGTGCCATAGTTGTGACCAAATAGGGGCAGAAAAGGGGAGTGTCCCCAATTCTGGAAAAACCCTACCTCTTTCCCAGAAAGCCTATTAATATTCTATTCCCTTCTATGAATATTCCACCTTTAGTTAAAGACAACTATGAGAAGAAACACTGAGCCCCATTGGGTGCAACGGTGTATTTTTGTTTTACCATAATCTTTCACTTTCTAAATAAATAAATAAATATAAAGTCACATATAGATTAAAAGCAAAGTAATAGAGAATAATATACCATGTTTTTCCTTGCAACAAAAAAAAGGAGCAATACTAATTTCAGACAGAGCATGCTTCAGGCAAGAAAGTTATTAAGGAAAAGAAAGGGCATTATATAATTATAAAGAGGTCAATAATCTAAGAAGACATAACAATTTTTAATATGTGGGCAGTTAACAACAGAATGCCAAAATATATATAAGGAAAAACTGATAAAAGTACAAAGAGAAATAGATAAATCCACTGCTATAGCTGGATGTTTTAACATTGCTCTTTTAGAAATGGACAGATTCAAGAAGTAGAAAATCAGTAAGAGCATAGATGAGCTGAAAAGCCCATCAATCAACCAGTATAGCCGGGCTTGGTGGCTCAGCCTGTAATCCCGCACCTTTGGGAGGCTGAGGTGAGTGGATTGCCTGAGCCCGCGGGTTCGAGACCCGCCTGGGCAACTTGGCAAGACCTCATCTCTACAATAAATCAAAAAATAAGCCGGGCATTACCACGCCTGTAGTTCCAGCTACTTGGAAGGCTGAGGTGGAAGGATCGCCGGAGCCCAGCAGGTCAAAGCTGCGGTGGCCAGGAGCGGCCACTGCACTCCAGTCTGGGTGACAGAGTGAGACTCCAACTCAAAAAAAAAAAAAAAAAATCAACCAGTATAATTAATGTATAAATACTCCTGTATTAGTAACAACAGAACACATTTGTTTTTTCTAGCTCACCTGTAATATTCACCAAGATAGACTACATTCTGCACCATAAATCAAAACTCAACAAACTTAAAACATAGAAATTATACAATGTCTGCTCTCAGACCATAATAACTCTAAACTGTAAATAAATAACAGAAAGATTACTAAGAAATCCCCAATACAAGGAGGTTAAACAACATATAGTTCAAATAAGAAATTTCAATATAAATTGTAAAATAGTATAAGGAAGTAAAAATGAAAATATATGAGATCCAGCAAAAGTAGCTCTTAGAGGAAAATTTTAGCATTAGAATTAGAAAAGAAGAATGCCAGCTGGGCTCGGTCGCTCAGCCTGTAATCCCATGCCTTTGGGAGGCTGAGGTGAGTGGATTGCC
>NW_007258076.1:151468-230463 GCF_000164805.1 Carlito syrichta | reverse complement strand
CAGGCTGTGGTGGCCAGGAGCGGCCACTGCACTCCAGTCTGGGCGACAGAGTGAGACTCCAACTCAAAAAAAAAAAAAAAAATGTCGTATTAGAAGAGAAGATCTATCACAGGGAAAAAAAAAGAAAACAAGAATGATGTACAATCTAAGCTTTCTTTTTAAGAAACTACAAAAAGCAAATCAAATTTTCTCTAAAATAATAAGAAGAAAAGAATAGTGGAAAATAAATGGAGAAAAATATACAACACCAAATTTTATTTCTTGAAAATATCAATAAAATTGATAAGCCTCCATCCAGGCTGAGATAAAAAGAGAAAAGACACATTACCAATATCAGAAATTAAAGAGAGAACATCACTACAGTCCCCATAGACATTAAAAGGATAACAGAGAAAAGTTATTAATATAAGAACATTATGGCCACAAATTTGATAACCTGCATAAAATGGACCATTTCCTACAATAACACATTCTGCTAAAATTCACATAAGAAAAAATAGAAAATCCGTGTAGGCCTGTATCTATGAAAGAAGTTCAATCAATCATTAACAACCTTCCAAAACAGAAAGCTCTAGACATGATAGCTTCACTAGTAGATTCTACCAAACATTAAAGAAGAGAATATACCAATCCTGTACATCTCTTCCAGAATATAGAAGCAGAGGGAATACTTCCCAACTAATTGTATGAGGCAAAGACATTATGAGAAAAAAGGCTATAGACCAATATCTCTCAACACAAATGCAAAAATTTTCAAAAAAAAAAAATACTAGCAAATAAAATTCAGCAAGATATAAAAAAGAATTATACACCGTAACCTAATGTAATTTATTTCAAGTATGCAAGCTTGTTCAACATTCCAAAATCAATTTTCATAATCATCAACAGGTGAAAAAAGAAAAATCACATGGTCATATCAATAGATGCAAAAAAGTCAGTTTGGCAAAATTTCATACTCATTTATGATAAATACTCTGCAGAAAGTAGAAAATAGAGGTCCACTTTCTCAGCTTGATAGAGATTATCTACAGAAATCCTACAGCTGAAACCAGAGTTGATGGTGATAAACTAGATCTTCCCTACTAAAATCAGGGACAACTGCCATTCAATATCACATTGGAAGTCTGAGCTAATGCAATACTACTAGAATAGAAAGCAAAAGGTATACATATCATGAAAGAAGAAATAAAACTGCCATTTTTCACAGATGACATAATCATCTTTGTAGGGAAAAAAAATCGACAAAACACCTGAAACTAGTAAGTGATTATAGCAAGGTTGCAGGATAAAAGGTAATATACCAAATTCAATAGCTTTCCCATATATCAATATATAGTTCTATAGCAATGAGCAAGTGAAATTTGAAATAAAAAAGCAAGTTCCATTCATATTAGCTTTCCACAACATTAAATACTTGTGTATAAATCTGAAAAGTATGTATATGAAAAATCTATATGTGAAAAATACAAAACTCTGTGAAAAGAAATCAAATAACTAAATAATCCATTCTCAGCCAGGTACAGTGGCCCATACCTGTAATCTCAGCACTTTGGAGGTAGAGGCGAGAGGATTGCCTGAGTCCAGGGGTTCGAGACCAGCCTGAGCAACTTGGCAAGATCTAGTCTCTATAATAAATAAATTTTTAAAATGCCCTGGATGTGGTGGCTCAGCTACTTGGAAGGCTGACGTGGAAGGACTACCTGAGCCCAGGATGTCAAGGATGCAGTGGCCATGAGCATGCTACTGCACTCCAGCCTGGGCAACAGAGTGAGACTTTGACTCAAAAAATGAAAAAATAATAAATAATAATCATGCTCATGGGTAGGAAGAGTCAATATTGTCAAAATGTCAGTTACTCCCAAATTCATCTATAGATTAAACTCAACTCATAAATAAATTCCATCAAGTTATTTTGTAGATGGTGAAAAACCGATACTAAAGTTTATACAGAGAGGGACAAGATCCAGATTAACCAATTCAGTATTGAAGGAGAAGAACAAAGTTAGAATATTGACATTATCTGACTTTAAGACTTAATATAAAGCCACAGTGATCAAGACAGTGTGATATTGGTGAAACAATAGACAAATGGATCAAGGGAACAGAATAGAGAGTCCAGAAATAGATCCATACAAATACAGTATGTCTCCTACATACAAACAAGTTCTGTTCCAAGAGAACATCTGTAAGTCCATCAAAGTTAGCCTAAGTACGCAACTAACACAATTGACTATGTAGTACTGTACTGTAATAGGTTTATAATACTTTTCACACAAATAATACCAAAAAAAACCCCAAACACAACAAATAAAGAAAACAATTTTAGTCTTATGGTATAGTATTTTGAAAAATACACCAAACACATGAACTAACTTACATGATTGGAAAGTTTGCAACTTGAAGGTTCATTATGTTGGTTACTTGCTGTATATTAGCTGATATTTGACAGTGGAGTAAAAATAACACATTGGAACAAAGATAGTCTTGTCAATAAATGGCATGGAAACTGCTGATCATTCACATACAGTAAATGAGTCTAGGCATAGACCTTATATCCATCACGAAAATTAACTCAAAATTATAGACCCAAATGCAAAAGGCAAAACTATAAAACTAGAAGAAAACAGAGGCAAACCTAGATGACTTTGGGCATGGTGATGATTTTTTAAATATAACATCAAAAGCAGGACTTTTGAAAATAAAAATTCATAAGTTAAACTTCATTAAAATTTCCAACATCTGTTCTACAAGAAACAATATCAAAAGAATGAGAAGACAGGCCACAGACTGGGAGAAAATATTTGCAAACGATACAACTGTTAAAGGATTGTTATGCTATATCTACAAAGAATTCTTATCATTTAGCAATAAGAAAAAGAACAACCTGACTAAAAAAATAGGCACAAGATCTTAACAGATTCCTCACTAAAGATAATATTCCAAAACGTATAAGTAATAAAGAAGCCCTTCAGTAAGTGAATAAACTGTGCTATATCCAGACAATGGAATATTGTTCAGTACTATAAATAAATGAGTTATCTAGCTATAATAAGATATGGAAGAAATTTAAATGTATATTGCTAAGTAAAAGAAGCCAACCTGAAACTGCTTCATACAGTATGATCCCTACAATATTAAATTTTGGAAATGTTAAAACTATGGAGATAGTAAAAAGATCAGTGATTTTTCAGGGTTTAAGAGGAGGAAGAGATGAACAAGCAGAACACAGGATATCTGGGACAGTGAAACAATTCTGTTTAATAATACAGTGGTGATACATGTTTTTATACATTTGTCAAAACTCACAGAATATGCAACAACAAGAATGAACTCTAAACTATGAACTTTGGGTATTGATGATGTGTCAATGAAGATTCATAAATTGTAACAAATGTACCACTCTGGTGTGGGATGATGGGGGGGAGGAGTGGAATAATATAGGAACTCTTTACTTTCTACTCAATTTTAATGTAAAAGTACAATGTCTTTAAAAAATAGTTTAATGCCGGGCTCGGTGGCTCAGCCTGTAATCCCGCACCTTGGGAGGCTGAGGTGAGTGGATTGCCTGAGCCAGTGGGTTCAAGACCCACCTGGGCAACTTGGCGAGACCTCGTCTCTACAATAAATCCAAAAAAATCAGCTGGGTGTGGTAGCGCGCGCCTGTAATTCCGGCTACTCAGAGAGGCAGAGGCGGAAGGATCGCCGGAGCCCAGCAGGTCGAGGCTGCGGTGGCCGGGAGCGGCCACTGCACTCCAGTCTGGGCGACAGAGTAACTCCAACTCAAAAACAACAACAACAACAACAAAAACAAACAACAAAAACAAAACAAAAAATAGTTTATTAATGAAATATAAATAAAGGATAGTAATAGTTATTGGCAGGAAGTTATGAAAATGCTATCATAAATTATTACACTAAAATTTTTTATAATTGCAATATTATATTTCTTAAACTCAGTTGTAGATACATGTGTATTTACCACATGACTTTTTATGTCTTTTTTCTTATCTAAAATATTTAAGAAAAGTTTTAAAAATATGTTCAACTCATACTGTTCTTGTATTACTCACTATTTTTCATTTCTTTTTTTTTTTTTTTTTTGAGTTGGAGTCTCACTCTGTCACCCAGGCTGGAATGCAGTGACATGCTCACAGCCACCCCCGCATCAACCTGCTGGGCTCCAGCAATCCTTCCACCTCAGCCTTCCAAGTAGTCAGATCTACAGTAGCACACTACCATGCCTGGCTAATTTTTTATTTATTGTAGAGACGAGGTCTCGCCAAGTTGCCCAGGCTGGTCTCAAACCTGCGGGCTCAGGCAATCCACTCTATCTGACCTCCCGAAGTGCTGGGCTTATAGGCTGAGCCACCTACCCCAGTTCCGCTATTCTTTATGTCCATTAAAAGATGCAATCAATCTCAGTTCACCTGTTCTTATACTACAAGTCTCCAAATTTCAGTATGACTTTGGAAAAAATGAAACATTAAGAATTGATTATAATTTCTAAGGCTGTTGACTTATTTATCTCAAAAAGTTTTTTTTTAACTTAGAAAGTATGAAGCTAATTTTTAAAAATTCAACTTTTGAGGATAAACTTGATTTTCAAAAGATAAATGCAGTGTGAAAAATAACTTTTTAATAACTAAAACTTCAGCAAGTTCATTTTAAGTTTGGCTAAATTTTTGACCAGCTCTTCATTAGTTCTTCATTAGGAAGTGAGCCAAGGCATTAAAAACACTTGTAATTACTCAAGACAATGGTATGGTGAATTCAATATATGCATTATAATATCATTTTCATTTTATTTATCTATATTCTATACTTTCTATATGACTTTTTTCTTTCTTTCTTTTTTTTTTTTTTGAGTTGGAGTCTCACTCTGTCGCCCAGACTGGAGTGCAGTGGCCGCTCCCAGCCACCGCAGCCTCGACCTGTTGGGCTCCGGCGATCCTTCCGCCTCAGCCTTCCAAGTAGCTGGAACTACAAGCACGTGCTACCACACCCAGCTAATTTTTTGTTTTATTGTAGAGATGAGGTCTCACCAAGTTGCCCGGCGGGTCTTGAACCCGCGGGCTCAGGCAATTCACTCACCTCAGCCTCCCAAAGTGCGGGATTACAGGCTGAGCCCAGCTGATTTTTTTTCTTGAATGTCACTGTTTAATAGAAAAATAAATAAAAATTGATTAGCTATGAATGAGGTAAAATTCCATTTTATCCTAGAAATATTGCTTTTGCATTTGTCTTTTTATGTATATTTTATCCAGAATTGAAACTTTGAGCTTCCTGAGGACTGGTTGTCTGATTCAGTCACAGTCTTAGCTCTCTTCAAGTTGCACCCTCCCTCCCCAAAGCAGAGGTTGTTTATTAAATGATGGAATGAATGAGCAAATGAGTGAAGCTTATTGACATGTGCTTTTTAAAAAATTAACTTTCCTTGTTTGTCCTGCAGTATAATCATATTTTATGTATAGCTCAAAATTCATTTAATTGCTTTATACGTTTTTTCATATTATTGCTTCCACATAATATTTCAGATTATCTCTCTCATTTCTATTTCTAAACTAATGTATTAACTATTTTCTTAAAAGTCTTGATGTGAGTTTACTCATTTTAGATGTAGTTTTAGATGTGAAGCTTTAGCTAACTTCACCATCTCTGTAGATTACAAACAGAAATGGCCTGAGATAGCACTGGGTAAATGTCAATAAAATTATTCTATTTTTACAGATGTTTAGATTTATCTGTATCAAATTTGACTGTGAATACGTCTCCATGTATAACAATCCTAAGCTAAGTGATGAAAGCTGTTCTGAAAGAGAAAAGACATTCTGAATCTTTACTGTAAATTATATCCCATACAAAATCAGTCCAAATTGTTCAAACTCTTGGACACTCACAGTGTTATTATGCTCACTGTTCAGAGTACTGTATAATTATCCCAGTTAACAGCAGTTTGCTAGTGCTGATCTCCTAAGAAGCGATGCAAGACTTATAGAACTAAAATAAGTACAGATGCGGGTCCCTGTTTTTGTTCTCTGACTCAGCATGTGAAAAACAACCTCTAAATTCCAGGTTTTTTGCATTTCCCTAGTTAAGATGTTAAACTAGATAGATCAAGTGGCTGCTTGCTAAATAAGAATTTCTAGCTGGGCTGGAAGGCCTAGTGCTATAGGTGTCTCAGAAGCTAGATCCACTTGATGAGAATGGACATTAATTTTCCTTACATAATGAAGAAGATGTATTGACTCTATTGTATATTTTTTCTTTCTCAGCTTGAGAAAATTACCAAAATTTTGGATTTTGGTGATACTTTTTTTTTAATAACTTATTATAATACAAAAAATAGTAAGAAAAAACAAACTCATGGGAAAGTGGATGGGAGAACTAGGCAAGTCTAAACATTCCTACAGACTGCAGAAGCTAAAATGGTGGTTCATTTAATCAAATAGATGTAAAATAGATGAAACTGGTTTCAGTAACACTGATGATGCATGCTACCTCCCTACCCTAGCCTTATTCACTGACCTAGAGAAGAATTTGGGTATCGGGAAAGAAGGCATAGTAGAGTATATAAAACCTTATCCCCAGTGTGTAAAACTCACTCTCCCAGAGGCTCCTCTGGCTCCCGTAAATCAGTCTTCACTCTTAATTGTGTCAATTAACAGTGCCCTGAGTAAGCCACAGGGGCAAAGCTGAGAAGTCAGAGAAGGAGGTGAGTATGTGGCAATCCTCTTGACATAATGGAGACTAACCTAAATTACACACTTTATTATAATGGCATTACTAACCTAAATATCATTGCGGATGATTCATTCCTATAATAATCATGAGGGAATCCTGCAAGTGAGCCTGAGAGAGAATTGGATCCTCATTTTTTATAGTTTGATTTGACATGTTCTGCTTTAAACAATAGCAATTTAAGAGTGTGTGGCATTTGTAATCTATCTCCAAAGGGTTGCTCTTTTAAATCCAGACTGGATCAATAAGACCAAAAAATCATGGACATTTAACCATAGTTAAAAGGGGATGGTTAGGAATGAGGCTGTTTTACCCTGAGCACATTTCTGAGTTAGTTACTCTGTGGTAACTGGAACTAATAGGACAGTTCTCCACGGGCAAAATGAATCTGAGAGTTTGAAGCAGTGACCTAGATAATCCAGGCAAACTGCCCACTTTTGCCTGGAGTGTCAGGAAAATTGCTCTAATTCCCCACTTCATTTTGATAGTGGAAGCCTAGCCAGTTTTCTTCAGTGTCCTATTAAGCTCTGAGCTCCTCTTCTTGGTCTGTAGGCTAGGCTGAGTCTGTCGGTTGGAGACCTTTCTCTGTAGCTCTAGCTTTGATTGCTGTTGAACTGGCTGGGACTGAAATAATAATTCTGTTGATCTCGTGGAAGCTGTATGGCCATGCTATACAGTCCAATCATTCTTGTGTCATTTAAAATGATGCTGTGTGACTAGCAATAACCGAATGCTTCAGTCCTGGCAATTCTTTGTCATTTCATCCATTCTGCAGATATTTATTGAGTGTCTATTACATTTCTGTTATGATCCACCATAGCAGCATGTCTGTGATTGTTGTAGAAATTGGTCATTTCTTTTGGCCATGCAACCCTGGAGTATATTTCATGCATTTGGGAAATTCCCCAAATTGTTTTCTCTCTGCTTCTCTCTGGGAAAGCCATTTGCTCACTCTTCCTGCTTCACTTTTGAGTTATGATACAGGCTAGATTTTGAAGATGAAGCAAATGAAGCAAATCAGGTATTGTGCAGGTGGTGGCAGCTCTGACTAAGTTCCAGAGTGGCAGAGGTTTGAATGGTAC
Source organism: Carlito syrichta (assembly GCF_000164805.1). NCBI lineage: Eukaryota > Metazoa > Chordata > Mammalia > Primates > Tarsiidae > Carlito > Carlito syrichta. Next base: position 222,643 of record NW_007258076.1, on the reverse strand, counting down.
CTTGAAGTGCCCAGCATTGTCTTGTTGGCAATAGAAGCCAAAGGGTCTCTGCCTAGGGTGGCAGAAGTGATATCTCTATTGAACTAGTTCTACAATTGATTTCAATCATTGTTCCTAGCTGTGCAGCCTCTATAATTGTTCTCTGTCCCCTCAAAAGACCCCTATGAGTTACCTTATATCCTTTAATGAATAATTTTTTCTGAATAAATTAGATACAGTTGATTTAGTGAGGAACTCAGTTCTACTGAGGATAGAACAGATTTATATCTGATGGCACCTTTGAACTGAGACTCCAAAGGTGAGCAGCCTCTCAATGTACATTTGACCAGGATTACACAGACTTAATAGAAATTTGATCTTCAGATAATATCTTATTGAAACATATATACAAAGAAGAAAGGATGGAGAGACGATAGATAGATAGATGTTAGAAGCTTTAATTTCAATTATGAATTGTGATTATTTGCTATAATTAAAAATTTGGAGATTTCAAATTTTAAAAATTTGGAGTTTGATTTCCCTTGCTAATATTAGTAAGGGTAATTCATGCAACAAACAAACCATCCAACTTCAGCAGTATGGCACAATAGATGTTTAATTCTCAATCATGTCTGAACCTGATGTTGGTGGGGTTACTCCTTAAGGTAGTGCTTATGTAAGAGGCCACATCCTACAGAGCATGTGGCGTCCAAAGTCAGGGGAGATAAGGAGGAAGGGACAGAATGTCTATTAACTGCCTTTGATCAGAAATGACTCAGGATCCTCTCACACCACCTTGGCCAGAATTAGCATTCATATTTCCACTCTAACTTCCAGGAAAGCTGGGGAGCACTGAGAAGCATGGTGATACTTGGTAAGCTTTGGCAGCCTCTTCCACTCTACCCTTCAGTCTTTTTTTTTTTTTTTTGAGTTGGAGTCTCACTCTGTAGCCCTCCTGGAGTGCAGTAGCTGCTCCCAGCCACCACAGCCTTGACCTGCTGGTCTCCGGCGATCCTTCCGCCTCAGCCTTCCAAGTAGCTGGAACTACAGGTGCACGCTACCAAGCCTGGGTAATTTTTTTGATTTATTGTAGAGATGAGGTCTCGCCAAGTTGCCTAGGCAGATCTTGAACCCGCAGGCTCAGGCAATCCACTCACCTCAGCCTCCCAAAGCGCGGGATTACAAGCTGAGCCACCGAGCCCAACTCCTTCAGTCATTTAATATTCATTCTTTCTCTCTTCCCACACTTAGAATGCTCACACAAATCCCTCCCCCAAGGCAGATAAGCCAAAGTCCAACCTAGTTACTGCAATTAACTTAAGTCCAAGATTTGGGGGTGGTCCACATATCTTCTCCATCACATCCAGATGTTGCTCCTTTTGCTTCCGAGGTCTATGGATAAAACAAGATGCATTATCTGCCTTCTTCCCACTCAAGCACATCCAATATATAATATTAAAATGGGGACAAGGTCACTGTAATCAAACTCCCACTGAGAAGGAGGAGGGATGAGATACAGTTGTCAGTGTTCTGAGGCAATTATGAAACCACATTGGGTAGAAATGGTAAAGATCCCTTTCTTGTGATATGGGAGGCACCTTGATTATGTCCATTCTTCCCTCTGGCAGATCCTCCCCTGCTCACTACAGGGACCAGGAACTCTGACTCTAGTCTTCTGGATGTTATTCTTTTGCATTTTCCTATCTGGTAACATCTGAAAAGGATGTTGGGGGAAGATGCTCAATTTACAAGTTGTGCAACTTTGTCTGCCTGCTTCTCCTATGTGGAATATTAGGAGCCTTAAGTTGCTTCAGTTCTAAAAGTGTCAAAGGAACTTGTATTTGTTTGGTCATGGCTTGTGGTTTCTTTGGAAAAATGGTAAGTTTTCCCTGAGAAGCTCTGTAGGTCTATGATCTATTTGTATCCAGTCTCATTTCATGGGCCAGTAAGTGTAAACAAAATTCTTTTAGAAACATAATGCTTAACCTAACTTTGTTCCTTTCTTGCTTGCTTAGATGCCAACTTCTCTTAACTGAGTTACTTTTTGGATGCTTCTCATACAACTCTTCAAAATCCCGGTCCTATATTTTATCTCAAATAAGGCTGCTTACCGAGTTCCATAAAGGTTTTGACCACGTTTATGCGAGTATAATCAGGAAGTACAATTCCACAGGGTCAAGTGTCTTCTGCTTCCTGTCCCGGGGTTCTAGAATTTGACATCCCTGGGACCATTCACCACATATATAAATGACCCAGAAGAAGGACTGCAGAGGAATGACTACAAATGAATTTACTCTTGACCAGTGAGAAATGAGAGCCAATGGACAACATCTTATACTCTCTTTGCCTCGATGCACAATTCTGAGATAAATTCTACAAATCTCCTCAGAAGATCATGCAAAATTGAATGTAATTTATTCATAGAAATGGTCAAATCCCAAATGCATTTTTCTATTTGTTTTCTCTGATTCATTTCTCATACTTCATTCTTCTCTCAAGTCACTTACAAATAAATTATTTACATATAGGCCTTCTTCTTTGGGGGAATATGTAGAATAAGATAGTGGCTACTTTGAGACTTGTGGTGAAAAGGAAACTCATTTATTGTAACATTTTCCTTTTTTTTTTTTTTTTGAGTTGGAGTCTCACTCTGTCGCCCAGACTGGAGTGCAGTGGCGGCTCCCAGCCACCGCAGCCTTGACCTGCTGGGCTCCAGCGATCCTTCTGCCTCAGCCTTCCCAGTAGCCAGAATTACAGGCATGCGCTACCACGCCCAGTTGATTTTTTGATTTATTGTAGAGATGAGGTCTCGCTGCCCAGGCGGGTCTCAAAACCCGCGGGCTCAGGCAATCCACTCACCTCAGCCTCCCAAAGGCGCGGGATTACAGGCTGAGCCACCGAGCCCGGCTATTTTCCTTGAGTCGTTTCATCCAACTGAGAAGTTTTACAGGGCTTTTTGCCACTCAAAGCACTTTTCATCCCATGGTTCTCTGCTCTACTCTTGGTTTTTCACTTATTTACAGGCACATCTAATTTTATTGTTTTTCATTTTATTGTACTTTGCAGATATTGCATCTTTTACAAATTGAAGGCGTGTGGCAACCCTTTGTTGAACAAGTCTACCAGCACCATTTTTCCAATAGCATGTGCTCACTCCATGCCTCTGTTTTGCAATTTGATAATCCTCAAAATATTTCAAATTTTTAAATTATTACTATATGTGTTATGGTGATCTGTGATCAGTGATCTTTGATGTTACCATTGTAATTGTTTTGAAATGCCATGAACTGTGCCTACATAAGATGATGAACTTAATGAGGTTTATGTTCTGACTGCTCTGTTAACCAGCCATTTCCCCCTTTCTCTTTCTCTCCTTGGACCTTCCAATTCCATGTGACACATCAATATTGAAATTAAGCCTATTAACCACACAATAGCCTCTAATCTGTAAAGTGATAGAAAGAGTTGCACACCTTTCACTTTAAATCAAAAGTTAGAAATTATTAATTTTAGTGAGGAAAGAATGACAAAAGCTAAAACAGGCTGAAAACTAGGTATCTTACGTCTGTTATCCAGGTTATGAATGTAAAGCAAAAAATATTGAAAAAAAATAAAATTGCTTTTCCATTGAACACATGAATGATAAGAAAGTGAAACAACCTTATTGCTGATATGGAAAAAGTTTTAGTGCTCAGGATAGAAGATTAAAGCAGCCATAACATTCCCTTTAGCCAAAGCCTTATCCAGAATAAGGTCTTGTCTTCAATTCTGTGAAGGCTGAGAGAGGTGAGGAAACTGTAGGAGTAAAGTTGGAAGCCAGCAGAGTTTGATTCATGATGTTTGCAAAAAGAAACCATTTCTATAACATTAAAGTGCAAGATGAAGCAGCTCATGGAGAATCTGCAACAAGTCATCCAGAAGGTCTACCTAAGATCATTGATAAAAAAGTCTATGCCAAATGACAGATTTTCAATATAGATAAGACAGCTTTCTACTGGAAGAAGATATCATCTAGAACTTTCATAGCTAGAGAGGACAAGTCAGTGTCTGGTTTCAAAGCTTCAAAGGATAGGCTGACTCTCTTGTGAGAAGCCAGTGTAGCTGGCGACTATAAATTGAAACCAATCCTCGTTTACCATTCTGAAAATCCTAGGGCCCTTAAGAATTATGCTAAATCTACTCTGTCTGTGCTCTACAAATGAAACAACAAAATTTGGATTACAGCATAACTGTTTAGAGCATGGTTTACTAATTATTTTAAGCCCACTGTTGAGATCTATTGCTCAGGAAAAAGAAATTTTTATTTTCAAAAGATTACCGCTCATTACCAATAGACCTGATGTGGGGTAAATGCAGGACATATTACCCACTCCTCCTCCCCTGCTGATGCCTATTCACTGACTGAGAGGATGGTCCCTGGCCAAAGCCATATGCATTTCATCAGGATGCCCTGGAGAAATGCACAACCCACATACTCAAGATTGTTACTAAGAGGGTAATCATCCTTGTTCCTACTTCTTTGCTTGTAATGTTATGATCTGTAGCTTGCTCCCTTTCTCATGCTGGGAATATATAATCTCTCCCCAAGTCTACTGGGGAGTACAGAGAGCTTTGTACTGACTGGCCTCCACTGGTCTCTCCTGTAAGTGTCAATAACTTTAAGTGTCAATAACTGTAAGTGCCAGCCTGTCCTCCAGGTAGTTTCTTCAAAACAGATAAGCATTCCATGAGGACCCTGTCTGATCTGGAGCTCCCTCAGTACATCTAGTCACCCAAGAGTTCTGATGGAAATGTATGAGAAGGTTAATATTATTTTCATGACTGCTAATACAACATGCATTCTGAAGCCCAAGGATCAAGAAGTAAATTTAATTTGTTTTAGTCTCATTACTTAAGAAATCTATTTCATAAGACTATAGCTGCCATAGATGATAATTCCTCTGGCAAATCTGGACAAAATAATTGAAAATTTTCTGGATAGGATTAACTACTATAGATGCCATTTGTGATTCATTTTTTAAAAGGTCAAAATATTGAGATTAACGGGATTTTGAAAGAAGTTGTTCCAACCCTCATGGGTCACTTTAAGGAGTTCAAGAATTCAGTGGAAGAAGTAACTACAAATGTGATGAAAATAAGAAGAGAACTAGAAGTGGAGTCTCAAAATGTAATTGAGTTGCTACAATCTCATAATAAAACTTCCACTAATGAAGAGTTGCTTCTTATGGATATGCAAAAAATAAAATAAATAAAACAAATAAAACAAATAAAACACATTTTCCTGAGATGGAATGTACTCTTGGTGAAGACATTGTAAACATTATTGAAATGACAACAAAAGATTAAGGATATTTCATAAATTTATAACACTGCACCAGGGTCTGAGAGCTGTGCCTGTATTTCTTTGCTTTCTTGCTTGTTTTCAACCTATCTAGTCCTTGAATTTCCAGCCATCATTTATTTCTTTTAATTTTTACTTGCTAACTTGTAACTTAAAAAAAAACACAACTCATTTCACCTCTATAGGATGTTGCTAACAACAACAGTAGCGGACTCATGAAATACATTTCTACTTTCCAAGCTCTTTTCCTAAATTGCAAAAGCAAACAACATGTGGTTCACCTCCCCTGTCATCACAGGTGGCATTGTTATTTCATGTCTTGTTTTTGCCTAACCTAAACCACCATCTTTTCTTCCTCTAATTCAATCTCTTTACCATCCATATTTGAAACTGATTCAGTAATATTATTTTATATTTTTGATACAACAGCATCCAACTTCAAGCATTAATTTCTACATTAGTCAAGATGTTTAATAGCCTGGGTCGAAGTTGAAACTCTGAAATCCAGTGATTTTCAAGACAAAGATTTATTTTTCATGCTCATGATATCCAATGTGTGTTGAATAGCCTTCTCCATTGTGCAGGTACACCATCTGAACCATATGACCTTTGAGGTATCTGCAGCCAGGGAAGAGAGAGGGAGGAGTTTCACTGCCCGGGGACTGCTTTAGGTCAGGATTATGCACGTTGCTTCTGCTCAGCAGGTCACAAGACTCTAACATCACCATAGAAGTGGCTGGAAAACAAACGGGGAGGGCATGGATATTTGATGAGCACTGTCTGTCTATCACCTACGTTTTAGTTGATCCTTAATTTTCTCATCTGTGAAACAGATAATAAAATCTGATTTATTTTAAAGGGGTCATTATGAAGCTCAAATCTTATTAGCTTTTCCTACAGCTCCTCGTAAAGTATAATTTCATACAAATGTTAATTTATTATTTAAAAAAGAGAATGATTCTTTCTCACCTAGTAGGTATTTTGTTGCACATTATTTATGCACCATAGAAGGTATTTAAAAAGGAAAGTTGGTATCCATATAGCAATAGAGAAGTGATAACTGTGTTTTAGTTTCCATTGTTAGTTACTGTCATCAGATTTGGTTGGTATTGGGCTAGTTTATAGTATATCATCAAAGAGAAAAATAAAAACAAAAGCAAAAACATAAGCAGCATGTCTTACACTGATGGCCCAACGACTGACACTGCAGTCTCATGTTCCCACTCGCACAAGATCTGTTTCTGTAGACTCTTGGTTTCCAAACCTCTCCCACAAGTCACATTGGTAAAATATCCTGATTTGACCTGTTCATTTGGCCTGAATATCCTAGTTATTTCCTTGAATTGCTCTTCTTCTCTTGCTTACTTCTTCCCAAACACAACCCCTACTGCAACACCCACAGAGAGCTCTAATATTTTAACTTTGTTTCAGCCTCTTCAGATTAATCTTTTATTGAAAGTGTGGGGTGAATCTTGCCCAGTATTTCAAGATGCTCATTTGATAGAAGGCTTAGACTTTAATAACTTCCTTTTCTCAAAGCTGTTGCCAAACACTCTGTCTTTCCTGTGGAACTTTCCTCTGGTAGCATAATTCACTTCTGCACTTTCTCTGTGGTATGTGGTCTCTGGGGCTTCAGAAGAAAATCGTCTCCACAGATTGACAAAGTGAAGCCTCAGGTTTCACATGTAGAATGTAATCTTTGTGAGCAACGAATAAAAGTTATTCTGCACCCTTAAAATGCTCCAGGCCCAGAGTAATTTCTTCAGCTCTCCATTTATATAGTCAGAGAAATGTATAAAATCATATTTTACTAATCTTTTATTTCAACTGTAACCTAGCACTTTTCCATGGAGAATTTTTTATCTTTAACCAAAGATTTTTTTTCTTTTCTTTTTTTTTTAAGGTAGAGTTGGGAGAAAAAGTGGGCCTTTTTTTTTTTTTTATAGGATGGCTCTTTTTTCAATAGTGGTTAGTTTCTCAGAGTTTTAACTACTGTCAGATGACTTATTTTGCAACAGAAAGTTCTTCTGTGCAAAGAAATAGATGTATTTGATGTATTTCAACCTCTGCAGCAGTAAGATTTACTCTTATAGCTACATACACTAGGAATTATTTCTGTGTATCTTTAATTTATTCTGCTCTAGGGTGAACAATAATGTATGATCAAGACACCAATCCTGATTTCCTTTCCCATTGCTTCAATCCAGAATCATTAAGATGATCTGGTCCTTCTCAGTTTGCCGTAGTTCTCTGAGTTGTAGAGATATTTATACAATTAGCAATATCTGTTTGGTGGCAATATTTAGCACTGGTCTAATTATACCTATTTTGAAAAAGACTTTTTAGATGATCACTGAATGCTTAAATAGACCGATCGAATGAATGCTAAAAATACAAAAAAAAAAAAAAAAAAAAAAAAAGCTGCAAGGTCTTTCTCTGATAGTCAACTTCTAATGAAGATATTTTGGCAACACAGAAGTGAAGTTTTCAGGTTAAAACACTTTTGAGGAGTATATAATGCCATTCCTTATGGTGTTTTTCTAACACATTGAATCTTCCCTCTAATGTGTTGAATCTCCCTTCTTAGTTAATCTACTCTGGGAAAATGTCCACACTTAATTGTTTTGTGTGATTAAGAGAGGTGGGCGTGGGAGAGTGAATGTTTTTGCTCAATCACCACATATACATATCTGTTGATGAGTGCAGAGGGGCCACACACAGTAATATAGAGAAATTGGATATGGCACAGGATATTTACTTCTGAGCTCAGCAGTTAATCACTCAGGACAGCCAAATTAACCTAGCTAAGCCTAGACTGAACCTAAAACAGGACAAAAAGAAAAAAGAAATAGACAGAGGAAAGAAACTGGGAAACTTTGGGACTCCCTGGCATTAGAGAAAGTACTCTAATTAGAAACAGGCCCTAAATAGAATGTTAGAACAGCCCCTCTCCTCTCAGAGTCTTTCCCACCTTGATACTGGCTTGGGGAGTACAGTTAAGGAAGTAGATGGCCAGTGAGCAGTGTTTCAGTAAATGTGGCATGAGACAGAAGATGAAGTGGTTTCCTAGAATTTACCAAAATATTGAGTCATTTGAATTAAGGTATATACTAGCTTTCAAGTGTTTGGGAATTCCAAACAAAAGCAAAAGTATCATTGTTTATCACTGAAGAAAAAAAATAGGCCGAGCTCGGAGGCTCAGCCTGTAATCCCAGCACTTTGGAAGGCCGAGGTGAGTGGATTGCCTGAGCCCGCGGGTTCGAGACCCACCCGGGCAACTTGGTGAGACTTCATCTCTACAATAAATAAAAAATTAGCCGGGTGTGGAAGTGTGCTCCTGTAATCCGGCTACTCAGACGGCTGAGGCAGAAGGCTCGCCAGAGCCCAGCGGGTCGAGGCTGCGGTGGCTGGGAGCGGCCACTGCACTCCAGTCTGGGCGACAGAGTGAGACTCCAACTCAAAAAATAAAATATAATAGCTTTAAGTATGTTTGCTGAAGGGAAATAGTACTTACATCCTTTTATTTATTTATTTATTTATTTATTTATCGGTGATCTATAAACATCTTTAATTTCTTATTTATTTATTTATTTAATTTTATTTTAAAGATGTGCGATACAATTGAGGGCTAGGTACATATGTGGTTATTGTACTTTATACATATTCAACAATATTTTGGGGAACTATTTTGCTGTTCAAATATCAGTTTTTCTCTGTTCTGTTTTGGTTACTTTTTAAAATGTAATCTGAATGGATAGACTTGATCAGTTACAGAAAGCATTTGACTCTTGAGAAGCTTATTCTATAGTTTAAAATTAAAGTCCAAATGTCATCTGTAAAATGAACACTCTGAGAGAACTGGACAAATCCGTAAAAATTTAATACACATTTTCTAAATGTTGACTGTTGTTGTCTGAATAGCCCAGATGTCTTCTGAATTAGTAGGATTATTCCTCTTTTCCCAGTCTGTCACTGTGAATCTTATCTCCTTGCCTATTTATCCATGCATATGCATTGCAGTAATTGGAAATTAAGTCTTATAAAATGAATATCCATCTTTCTGCTAACTCAAAGTCATTTTATGCTTTTATTTGAGGAATTAATATGCTCATACTAATTTCATGAAAATGCAGACAAAACACATGTCTCCTTCCAATTCTTTCTAAGAAACTAATATATCTTTGTGATTCGTCTTCTGAGGAATTTGAATAAAGATTCAGCTGTTGTTTTGAGAGAGTAAGAATAGTATAGGGACAACTTGTGCCTAACATTAAATAGGAGAGACACAAAAGACATTGACTTATAACAGGGAGGATAACATGACATACTCTTAAATTTTGTAGCAGCTATGTCTCTAGGGTTAATTTTGAAATATAAGAGTAACAAAACAATCACTCTATGTTGAACCAATAAGTGGATTTGTTGGAATGGCAGTTTCTAACCATGTTTCTGTCTGACTTAAAAGAGAGCAGACCCCAGAGTGGTTTACCACAGTCATCTCCTCGTGTCTAAGTGGCACCCAGCTAATGCAGTGACTGTTTTGCCCAACAGTTCAGATAACATAAGAGTCCCAGGCATCTGCGCTGCAACCACTGCTCAACTCATCCATGTTGAGCAGACTGGTGGGCACCCAGCTGGGGTTCCAGGAAGGAAAAAGACTCAGCCTTAGCAAAAAAAAACAAAAGAAAGAAAGAAAGAAAAGAAAAGAAAAGAAAAGAAAAAGTCCAGGGGTTGTTCTTATTCTATGTTAGCTCAAAAATGCCATAGACCCATCCCCAAACAGTGGTCTTGCTTTGTTGCAATTGCTCCAGAGCTTCTTACCCTCGCATAGGGCCCTGAGGGGCTTTGGGCCTCCTTTCTCTTCTGTGCTGTGAGAAACGGACTCCTCACAAGCTAAGGAGAATGATCACCTCGATGTCAATATGGGAAACATATTTTCTTTCCTTCCCTTGAGAGACACACAGTCCATCTGCAACAAGCGGGTTGCCCTTTAGAAACAACTGCTGTTTTTATCTCCCAGCAGACTCCATATGTTGTTAGTCTGAGTTTATCTGAATCTTGATTTTAAAAATGTCTTCTCAATAACTAATCATTCTGTGCGGACATCAAGTTTTTAGCTTTTTCCCCCCTACATTTACTTATTTATTACTTTCAAGAGTTTTCAACATATCTTTTAATTTAATGTTCAACTATTAATATGTGCTAATACATTCTTAATTATTATTTTCTAAAGATTAACTATGTTTGTAAGATTTTGAATTGCATACCTGATTAATAGTATTCAGTAGATCTTATTGACTTTAGAAAATATTTTTATATTTGTCGTTTATATAATTTTTGTCATGTAGAAATCTTTCTTTTTTCCATTTTATGTAGATTTTATTGCAAATGTAAAAATTATAATACAATTTAAATAATTTTTTTTGATAAAACCTCATAAAAATTATGCCAATTTTTCTACCAAAATATCTAATTAAGAAACCGAATAAGTAAACAAAATCTTTCAAAACTTCTTACTTAATGTGTAATATTTAAGTAATTCTGTAAACATTTGTTTCCATGGTTTATTAGATTCATCACTACCTGCATTAACAATGAATTAGAAAATAAAAAATAATATAGTCACACAACTGGGGATTTCTAGGTCTTATCCCAGAAATCTGTTACCAGGAGATAAAGAAAATTGAGTGATATTGGGAAGTATTTCAACATAATTCCTAACACAGAGATTATTTTTAATGAAGATAATTTTTATGGAGCAAATACCTTTCACAAAATTTAAATTAAATAATTCTGAATAATAATCATCCTTCTGAACTTTTAGTATTCAAATTATGAAGAAAGAGAACATGTTATATTTTAAAATGATTTAGGAACAAAATTACCTATAAACAATTTTCACAATTTGTATACAGTTAAATAAAAATTTTACTTGAAAAATGATAGAGGGTAAGAGTTATCTTATATTAATGGAACCCTAAATAGGCTCAACATATAATAGGAGACAGGAAGTGCCCCAGGTAATGTCTGAGCACTTGGCCACACTGATATCATCCACAACTTAAGAAAAAAAATCCATCCATTTTTCCACATGACTGAGATGACTCCCAGTTCAAAACGTGGAGATACAATATTGTTGACTCATCCATGTACTTATTTTAATTGCATGCCTTTCAAAATACGCCACTTTTTAATTTTGTTACCATTTTTAATTTTTGTCATTATCTAGATTGAAGTTTAACTGTTCTATAGGACTTCCCTTCAAAGTGCTGTTAGGTTGGGATTATATAAATGAGCTAATCATGAGAGAGTTGAAATAGTTGAACTGTGGTCTCATTGAGAAATATTTTTTCTTAAAAATCACTTAATATCAGCTGTCTAATAAAGAGATATTTGAGAAGGGTAAAGGAAATGACACCAAAATAAGAGTTTCTAATGAAAAGAGGTGATCCATCCAGGCAACAGGATACATGAAGGGAGACAATTCCAGCAGAGGAAAAAGCAAGTGCAAATATCCAGAGGCAGGAGTGAGCCAAGCACACTCAAGACACGGGAAGCAAGAGGGGCTGGAGTCGAGTTGGAAGAGGGAAGGTGGTAAGAGATGAGAGAGACAAAGCTGCAGTGGAGAGGAACCTAAACCCTGTCAGGACTTATAGACCAGCGTAAGGACTTTCACTCAGGGCCTGTCCTTGTCTGTGCTTAAAGCCAAAGAGACAAAGGAACCATCTCCCACTCTAGCTGCAGATAGGAAAATTCCAGGACTCCATGACACTTGAAATGAATTCCCCATACATGCAGTAGCATGCAAATTAATACATACAAAAACATATACATACAGGCACCAGGAAATTGAAAGCTATTTAATAAGTTTCAGGTAATTAAAAATGTTATTGAAGCAATCTTAATGTAGTGAAAAGAGCTTTGTATTGGACATGAGGAAACTTGTATCTGGTTTTGACATTGTCATTTGCTAGTTGTCACCGTAGTTGTTGGATGATTTAATAATTTCTTGATTTCCATTTCCTCATCAGTCAGATAAGGAATTTTGACTAAATTATATCCATAATCTTTTCAATTCCTAAAATTTGATGCACCTGGTAACTATTTCCTGTTCAGTCATCCAGTTAAGTGTATCTTAGAGTCATAGATAAATTCTGCATATTGGTGAGCAGATTCAAATCCACTGAAAACACATACATGGATTCTCAGGAAGGTGGCAGCAGAGCCAGTTGGCCTAAGCAGGTTCCAGTATGAGTGAGTGAGTGTATGGAAAATTTGGAATATGTTTTGGTGAGTAAGTGGGCATGTGAGTGGCTAACTGAGAAGGGACTCGGGAACAAGTGGCCAGGGTTCTCCTGGTTAAGAGGCTGGTGATGCAGCTGCTCTGCTTGGTCCCTAGAGCTTCCCAGGATGCAGAAGTCAAGCACCATTTTTAAAAAATCAACAGCCCTTCCCGGGAAGAAACTGCTGGGAGAGACTGCCGGCTCCAGGCTGTATCTCACCACTGCAGCACCTGGCCAGACACTGGCAGCAAAGACTGTGGAGAAAGCACAGTGAGGGAGCTCAGAGGCAGAACCCCATTGGAGAAGATGAAAGAAGCACCCTGTCACCACCTTGAAAACTGGGCAGAAAAGTGTTCCAGCTTGCTCATCATGGAGCAATAGACCCGACTTGATCTCTGTGACCTGCAGATTAACTACTCAGGGGTTGATTGTGACCCAGAAGGAATATCCCGAAAGCACAAACTCCAGAGGGACCAGTGCTGAGTCTCAGGCATCCCACCCTCTACCCTGATTCAGCCACGGGACAAAGGGTATGGCCAAGGAAGACCTCCAAAGAGATCAGCAGTGAATCAGGGGCAGACCCAACCCTCTCTTCCCCAGCAATCCTCTAAATGTCAGACCCAAACAGCTGGGGCACAAGTGAGAGGAATAAACCCAGGTGGAGCCTAGATGTCAGCTGCAATAGGAGGACTTCACTCAAGGATAAGCTGGGTTGGGGTGCCTCCCGCCAGGACCTGGGAAAGAGACAATCCCATACTTCCCCACCAGAGGGGATCCCCTGATCATACTAGAGTGGGAGGGGAGGACTGGACTCCCACTGCACCCTCCTCTTTCCCAGGGTCTGGACACTGGGGAGATTGTGAATAAGGGGGCTGCCCTGTAGGAGACAGCAGAGGGGTAGCTGAGAGGAACAATTACAGAATCTGCCACAAGAGGGCAGGTTTTTGTTTGTTTGTTTGTTCATTTTTAAAAATATTTTTTCTTTGTGCTTGAATGTGTATGTAAGGATTCAATCTGCGTCCCCTCCACCCGTTTTTTTCTCTTTCTTTCTTTTTTGTTTTTTTAAAAATTTTCTGTTTGTGTGTGTTTATGTGTGCACATGAAGAATTGTGTGTTCAACTTTCAGTTTTGTTTGTTTGTTTTTGCTTTTATTGTACTTCTTTTTTTTTTAGTTTAACGTTAATGTGAATACATATGTGAGGGTTCAATTTGAATTCCCTTTTTGTCTCCTCTTTTTTCTTTTTCTTCTCTTTTCATTTTGGGTTGGGTGTGTGTGTCTGTGTGTGTGTGTGTGTGTGTGTGTGTGTGTATGTGTGTTTGATTTTCCTGTTTTTATTGTTGTTGCTGTTTTGTTTTGTTTTGTTTTGCTTTGTCGTTATTCCAGTTTTGGGGTGTGTGTGTGTGTGTGTGTGTGTGTGTGTGTGTGTTTGTGTGTGTTTGTGTGTTTTGCTTTGGTTTCTGCTCTTGTTCTGTGTTTTTTAAAATTTTTAAATAATTTGTGTTCATCTCATTTTATTCTACTTTTCTCTGTTCTTCTCATTGCTCTTACTGTATCTTGGACAAAAGGAGTACACACATGTACCCACTGTATCATCATATAAAGTGGTGGTGGGGAGTGGGTCTCAGGGAACCCATATCACAATCAGTGACAAGTGTGATTGCAAGTAGCTTCTGAATCCTAGCTTTCTACCTTATTCGACTCCCAAAATTGTAAGAAACAGCAAAACATCCCACCCTCAGCCCTGTTTCAAAATAGCACAAATTCAAAGCCCTGATCAGGGAAGAATAGAGGGCTGAGCAAACATCAGAAGCGAAAGTCTCTCCCACTGCCACTGAATAATGGAACTAAAGAGAAAAGAAAAAGATCTGCCACAATTAAGAAAAAAATTAATGGAGGAATACAGACCATTCCCAGTGTTACAAAGAGAAAATCCCTGAAAAAATGATGGAAGTCATCAACTGGCCCCAGAATTATGGAACGGATGGAAAGAGTGAATGAGACTCAAGAAAGACAAAATACAACACTGAAAGAACTTGTAACAGGGATTTTGGCCATAAAAGATTTCACCCAGGAAACAAGATGACAAGCATGGAAAGAAGAATTTATCAAGCAGAAGAAAGAATCTCAGAACTTGAAGACCAGAACATGGAATTAACCCAATTTGTAAAAAACATAGAAAGAAAAATCAGAAAGAACAAGACCTCCAAGAGATGTGTAATGATATCAAGAGGCCAAACCTATGCCTGAATGTTATCTCAGAAGAAGAAAAGGAAATGGAGAACACCTTGGAGCAAGTATTCCAGGAGGTTCTCCAAGAAAACTTTCCCCATTTCACTAGAGATGTGACCATCCAAATACTAGAGACACAGCAAACTCCTGCAAGACATCAAATGAGAAGACCAACCCCTAGACACATAGTTATTCACCTATATAAAGTAGGCACACAAAAAAAAATCATAAAGGCAGCAAGAGAGAAAAGTCAGACTACCTACTGGGAAAACCAATCAGAACAGCAGCAGACCTATCAGTGAAAAACTACAAGCTAGAAGGGACAGCAGTTCAATATTCAAAGTCCTCAAAGATAAACAATTTCAATCAAGAATTTCCTATCCAGCCAAGATCAGTTTCATCAGTGATGGTGAATTAAAATCCTTCCCAGACATCAAATCCCTAAGAGATTATGTAGCTATCAGACCAGCTCTATAGGAGGCATGCAAAAAGATATTAAGCAGAGGAAAGAAAAAAAAAAGAATGACCATGCACTTTCCAGGAGAGCAGCAGAACACAGAATCAACAGGGAATACATCATGACTGCAAACTTGAAAATACACACATACATCAACACAATAGCTAAAAGAAAGCAAACAAAGAAAAACTTTATAAGAACCTCATGGTGAGGTTAAACAATCACATTTCAATAATCAGCCTGAATGTGAATGGACTAAATGAACCACTGAAAAGATACAGAATGGCAAGCTGGATAAAAAAACCACAACTCAGTGATTTGCTGCATCCAAGAAACCCATCTCTCTGCAAGAGATGCATACAGACTCAAAGCTAGAGGATAAAAAACAAGTTTTCAGGTGAAAGGATCACCAAAGAAAGCAGGAGTCAAGATCATAATATCAGCAAAACAACATTTATGCTACCAAAATTTAAAAATGATATAGAAGGACACTACATAAAGAGAAAAGGTTCAGTCCATTTACAAGAAATACGCATCTTAAACTTACATGCACTCAACACAGGAGCACCAGCATTTAAAGCAACTACTAAGTAAACTAAAATATGATATTGACTCTAATTATATCTGGGGATTTAAATATCCCTAACAATCCTAAATAGATCATCAAGGCAAAAAATCAACAAAGGGATTCAGAACCTCAACTTGACACTCAACCAAATGGACTTAATAGACACCTACAGAATATTCCATCTAACAACCATAGAATATACTTTCTATTCATCACTGCATGGAATGTACTCCAAGATCAATGATATCCTCGACCATAAATCAAGCATAAATAAGTTTCATAAGATTGAAACACTGCCATGCACCTTCTGAAACTCCAGTGGAATAAAAATAAATATCAACACCAACAAAATTTTCCCCAAACACAACAAAGACATGGGCACTAAACAACATGATGCTGAATGACTACTGGGTTAACACAGAAATCAAAACAGAAATTAAAAGTATCCTGGAAACAAATAAAAACAAAGAAACATCCTACCAAAACCTCAGGGATGCCATGAAATCAGTTCTAAGGAGGGAGTTTATATCTCTGTGAACATATGTTAAGAAAATAGAAAAATCACAAGTTAACAGCCTAACAAATCACCTAAGGGAGTTGGAAAGACAAGGCCACCAAAATCCTAACTTTAGCAGAAGAATCCAGATCAACAAAGTAAAAGCCCAAATACAGGATAAGGAAGACAAAAATATTGTAGAAAAAATCAGCAAAACAAAAAGCTGGTTCTTTGAAAGAATAAAGAATACTGATGACCTCTAGCAAGAATGACCAAGAAAAAGACAGAAAAAGCCCAAACAAACACAATCAGAAATACAAAAGATCAAATCACAACTGACTCTGAATAAATACAAGAGATTATCCGTGACTACCATGCACACCAGTATGGAATCAAACTTGATAACCTAAATAAAACGGAGGACTTTGTGATATCACACAACCTTCCAAAGTTGAAATAAGAAGACATTGAGACACAAAATAGATCAATAACAACCTAGGATATTGACTCCATCATAAGAAAACTACCTACAAAAAAAGTCATGGGCCATATTGTTTTCCAGCAGACTACTACAAAACATATAAGGAGGAGCTGATACCAATTCTATTAAAAGTATTCCAGACAATTGAGAAAGACAGAATTCTCCCAAATCATTTTTATGAAGCTAACATCACACTGATACTCAAACTGGGAAAGATCCAACAAAGAAAGAGAAATATAGGCCAATATCCCTGAAGAACATAGATGAAAAAATAATCAACGAGATTCTAACAAATCGGTTCCAACAACACACCTTAAAAATCATCATCCATTACCAAGTAGGCTTCATCACCAGGATGCAGGACTGATTCAACATCCACAAAACCATAAAGGTAACTAAATACATCAACAGATGTAAAATCAAGAACCACATGATTATATCATTAGATACAGAAAAATCTTTTTTCTAAATCCAGTATCGCTTCTTGATAAAAACCATCAAACCCCTAGGCATAGAGGAAAAATACCTCAAAATTGTAAGCACCATCTCCGATAAACCTACAACAAGCATATTGCTGAACAGACATAAACTGAAAACATTTTCCCTGAAAACTGAAACAACACAAGGATGCCCACTCTCATTCCTCCTTGTTCAACATTGCGTTGGAAGTCCTAACTAGGGCAATGACAAGAGAAGGTGCTGGAGACCAGCTCCCGCAAAATCCAAGGTACTCCAAAGGTGGAGATGGCATAGGTGGTTGTGTGTGTGAGAGAGGGAGAGAGACAGAGAGAGAGAGAGAAAGAGAGAGACTGGACACCTGTTAAGAGGGTGCAGATGCCATTTTATTGTGAGTAGTGTTGAGCTTATATTTCTCTCTACAAGGGAAATAATCTCTGCAAGTTGCTGCCACAGAGCAAGTCAAAATCATCATTACAAAACAAATCACTTACAACAAATTACATGGTTTCTTTGTGATGTTAAAACGATGCTTAAGTTTAAGTACTCTACTCATGCTTGATCAATGTTCTCTCTAAGGGCGGAGACTATTTCCACCCAAAACAACATAATCCCAGCACAATGATGTTACACTGTAAAAAACAGTTCCCGCAACCCGTTAATATAAAATCTTAAAATTATAAAATTATAACGCTTCTCATTAAATAACTCTACTTAAAACAGAACTTATATCCCAATTTGACTAATATATATTACAATCTTTCTAACAAATTTAACTCTTATAAACTTAACTTCCTATATTCAAATTATCCAGGGAAACAGGTTTTTCCATAATAAAGTCTCTGGGGGCCAGAACAACAGTTTCTGGCCCAGGGTTTTGGAGCAGTTCATATGTAGAATATGTCCATCTGGCGGAATAATATGCACCTGGAGATTCTCTAGAAGTGCCTGGCAGATGTTTCTTTTCTCATGGACAAGGAGCTTCTTCTTGAAAACTTTCTAGTCTTTCAAGCCCCTTGGTAGTTTTTTCTTGTCTGAATTCCTTTGTTGTTTTTCCTATCTGGAACATCCTATCTCTAAGGAAAAAACAGCTTAGAAGAAACTTGTAGTGATGTTATTCAGGCTTCAAGGTAGTTTTGGTTGTTAGATAAAACCTGTTTTACTCACTTAAATTCTACATCTAAACCCTTAACTTTTATATACTATAACTTTAATATGTATCTCAAAACAAACATAAATCACCTACATATATTTTAATATAAACTTTCACTACACTTCAATCTTATGCCTTGTATTCAAACACCATAACTACAATTACAAGTAAAAATATTCAAAACAATTCTTTGCCTAAACAAAATCAGAAACATCTTTTTACCAGGTATTAGTCACAAATCCTAACCCTAAAAACAAGATCGGTGACCAAGCGAAAGAAAGCCCTTTAAACATACCTCAGAGTCATCACATGGGCAAAAGGGACAGGTTAAACAATGTAGTGGAAAGATGGACAATGAGTTTCCAGTAGCCTGTGGTCCAGGGTCACTAGGACCCTGTCAATCTGGTGGGCCTCCAAGGCTGGCTCCCAACAAGAAGGAAATCAGAGGTATCCAAAAAGGAAAAGAGGAAGTTAAGTTATCCCTGTTTGCTGGCAATATGATCCTGTACCTCAAAAACTCAAGAGAATCTGTCAGAAACCTGCTTTCACTGATAAAAGACTTTGGCAAAGTCTTGGTATACAAAATAAAAGTGCCAAAGACAGTTGCATTTTTATTCTAATAATAAGCAGGCAGAGAACCAAATAAAAGGCACAATCTCATTCACAATAGCCACAAAATTTAAGAAATACTTCGGCATCTTTCTAACCAGAGAAGAGAAAGACCTTTAGATAAAAACTACAGAACTCTGCTCAAAGAAATCCAAGAAGACACAAACAAATAGAAAAATATTCCATGTTCATGGATAGGAAGAATCTACATTGTTAAGATGTCCAGCCTTCCAAAAGCAATTCAACATAATACCCATTAAATTGCCAACATCATTCTCCTCAGACCTGGAAACGACAATACAGAAATTCATATGGAAACATAAAAAACTACAGATAGCCAAACAATCCTCAGCAAAAGAAGCAAAATGGCAGGTATCACTTCGAGAATTTAAACTTTACTATAAGGCTACAATAATCAAAACAGTCTGCTATTGGTACAAGAATAGGCAAATGGACCAATGGAACAGGATAGAGAATCTGGAAGCAAAATCTCAATTTCTCAACCTACTCATCTTCGACAAAGTCTCTACCATCAAACTACTGGGGAGAGAAGAACGTATCCAGTAAATGGTGCTGGGAAAACGTGCTGACCACATGCAGAAGATTGAAACAGGATCCTTACCTATCACCATACACAAAAATCAACTCTAAATGGATCAAAGACCTAAACATAAAACCTCAAAGTATAAGAAACTTAGAAAATGCAGGAGACACCCTTATCTAAATTGGCACTGGCAACCAATTCCTGATCAAAACCCCAAGTGTCCATGCCATAAGAGATAAGATAGACAAGTGGAACCTCATCAAACTGAAAAACTTCGGCAAAGCAAAAGAAACCAATCAGACAGCCCACAGAATGAGAAAAAATATCTGCCCACTGTATATATGACAAAGGCATAACACCCAATATCTACAAGAAAGTCAAATATGCCAAGAGGAAAAACAAACAAACAGCCCCATTAAAAAGTGGGCAAAAGACCTGAATAGATACTTCTCAAAAGAAGATGTACAGGCAGCCACTAGATGCAGGGGTCCAGCCCCACAAGGTCGCGGGTTTTCCTGAACAGATGACAATTTAACATTAGTTAACACAGAGCTTTTATACTATTCGTAAAGGGGCAAGACAAAGAAAATTCCTTCCCGTACATATCCTCCAAAAGTTACCACCATCTAGTGGTCTTAGCAACAAACAAGCCAAGAACCCTATAAACATTCAGACAATGAGTCTTATTCATAAGGCCAAAAATGATAGTTTTAGTCCAAAGTCCCAAATTACAGTCCTTGAACTGTCTCCAGAAAGTTTCCAAGTGTAAAGTTCTTCATGTAGCAGTAGTTTTCCTTCTGGGGCTTTATGGCCTTCAGAGCTTTGTAATCGCCTTTCTTGTCCAGGTGTCTTCATTACTTTTCTCTTATCCTGTGGTGTTTATTTCTAAAGAAAACTCAAAAGAAGTTTTTAGTAGTGTTTCCCAGGCCCCCAAGGTTGCTTTCTGTCTTTAGCTAATTTATCATAAAAGTGTCTGATTAGTATATTATGAATTCAGTGAAAACCCACTCTATAAATGTTAACCTAGAGTTTTAACTATTAAATTAAGTAAAAACCTTAACAATTAATCTTTATCCTAAGTCAGTGAAAACAGTGTTATAAATCACCTACATAACTCCTAGATAAGTGTTAGAACTTATAATGAATTTATAATGAACTTACTATAAACTTGTGCCTCTAAAAAAACCTTATGTCTAAACACTAAACTGCATAATCCTAAATCAAACAAGGAGTGAATATACTTATATCATTTATTACTTAAGCAATATCTAGTAACCTATAACCAAGTGGAAGAAAGCATTCTTGATGTGCTTCAGAGTTTAACCCCTGCATATGTTAGAAAAGGCCAAACGGCATAGTGGGAAAATGGAAAAATGAACCATGACATTCTCAGGTTAGCTGTGAGTACTTCACATAAAAATGCCATTTTCTTCTTCCACGACTGCACAGAATTCTTTGACGGTACCAAACAGCAAAGGTGAAAAACAGAAAGGCCTCAGCTTCCCGGGCTCGCCCTGCGGCCCGGGTTCTTCGGCCCACCAGGACCCTGTCAATCAGGTGGGCCTCCGAGGCTGGCTCCCAACAACTAGACATATGAAAAAGTGCTTAGCCTCACTAATCATCAGATAATGCAAATCAAAAACACACTGAGATACTACCTAATCCTAGTAAGAATGGCCATCATTAAAATAAACAAACAACAACAGATGCTGGTGAGGATATGGAGAAAAAGGAATGCTTCCACACTGGTGGTGGGAATGCAAACCTCTTTGGAAAACAGTGTGGTGGTTTCTAAAAGAACTAGACGTTGACCTTTCATATGACCCAGCAATCCCACTACTGGAAATATACCCAGAGGAACCTAAATCATTCTACAAAAAAGGTACCTGCACACACATGTTTGTTACAGCTCTATTCACAATAACAAAAACATGGAACCAACCATGCTGCCCTTTGAAACTGACCTGGATTAAAAAAAATGTGACACAGGTACACAGTGGATTATTACGCAGCCATAAAGAAGAACAAACATATGGACTTCGCAGCTACTTGGATGGATTTTGAGTCCATCATACTCAGTGGTCTATCACAGAAGCAAAGAGCAGTGTGCCTGCATGTTCTTACTTATATGCGAACCTTGAACATTTACCATAATACCATAAGAAAGGGATTGGCAGTAGCGGGAGATTGGGAGTAGCGGGAGACTGCCAGGGTGGGTGAGGTGTGGGGGACACAGCATCAATAAGGGCACCTGATATCAAACCAGGCAAAGTGGGGATAAAAGGGAGGCCCACACTTTACCCATATGATGTCCACTTGTATACCTAATCCTGAATTGTACATATCTTTAAAACAAAGTTAAAAAAAATAAGAATAATGAAACCCAGGCATAAAATCAAATATAAACCAACTAATATTTTGCCTGTTCCAGCATTTTTTATTGTGAAATATTGTAACAATAATTAAAAATCTTTTAAGAAAAACTTTCATGTAATTGTCCACTTGTTTAAAGTAAACCTTAATGTGAATTCAACAAGATAAAAATTTTTTTGGTTACTGTTTTTGTTTAGGGATGAGGTCATTGCAGAGAGACTAGCAATTGCTATTAGCAATAATGATAGCTATCATTTGAAACTAACTACAAAGAGCGTTAATAACTATTGTTGTTTTTATGACCTAGGTGGTATGGATAAAAGAAATAAAGAGGGATGGTTTAAGAATCAGAGAGGAGTTTAGAAGTGTTTAATTCATATTTTAAAGTGTCATTTCTATTAAATATAGAGCTATCACAAATAAGTGACAAACATCAGGACTAGTCCCTTCGACATTTTGCTGAGCTGAAATTTTCTTCTACATCAAGTAGCACATTTTAAAAAAATGAGTAGAGAACATCTTTGCATAGAGCTGACTGGAATTGCTCAATCTGGGACCTGGGACATTTTCATTCTCAACAAGTGTGTCTATAATTTCTTCTTCCTGTTTAGGATTAGGTATATGTTTATCCAGATCACTTCTCTGCACCCTTGGTTCAAAGGAAGCTAATTAAGGTCTATTCTTTTGTGATATGTTAGAGAAATTCTCTCATCTCTCATTCAGCATCTGAAGTCTTTGACACATAGCTTTATGGGACAAACTCTCAGACTAGAGGAGAAAGATCATTATCTCAGTGTCTATGTCTCAGTCTTTCTGTCTCCTTCTTTATTCGCACTTGATGACTTATTAGCTATTTCAGGAAGGAACCTTAATTGATCTTCATTTTTGTTTCTTGATTCAAGTGATTGGAGTTTGCCTGAGAAAGCAAAATTCTGAAAACAAAGTCGAAACTCAGTGATATATGCTCTGCAAGCTGTCTTAACCAGGTCAGCAACTGCAAAGTATTTTATGTGTCTCTCCTCAGAATATAATGCTCGGGTTTTGTAATATTGACAAACTCAATTAGGCTTGTACTGAAATATTAAAACTTTCTTCCTTTGGGTTCACTAACATAGAAAACAATTCCATATTTTACATAGAACTATTAAACAATAACAGACATATTTTTCTTCATAGAACTATTAAACAATAACAGACATATTTTTCTTCATTTATCCAAAAAATAGCTGCAAAAATTAGCTCTCCAAACATTTTCTTTTACCTATATGTTTAGCGCCATAGTGAAATAAAAATCTCTACATTTTAAAATTTCTTCAGTGTTATACTATTTAAATATGTACAGACATTATAAATGGTATGGCAAGTGATCACACTTTTTTGGATGTAAGTTAAACTCATGAGTATAACATTGCCTAGATAATTCTTGAATACCATGACTGTATAAAACTGTCAATTTTCCCATAAACAATGAGTAATAGAGTACCTTTTCAAATATTCTCTTAGAGTTTCAGAAAATAAGTACTTTTTCTTGGTTATATTACTGTGATAAGATGTACTCATAGTTTCATTTAATTTTATTTCTTCATATATTGATTATCTTTCTAACAAACTGAAAGAGTGGATTTTAAATGAGTTGCCTTCTGACTAAATAAGTAGTTGATTGAGTTATTTAAAGACAATGAGGAATTGGAAACAAATAAGTATGTGCAATAATGTTTCCTAAGAATGAGATTAAAATTACAAAATCAATAAGCATTTAATTGCAATCTTATTACTAGAAATTAATTTTATAAAGTACATCATCGTATGTAGTAATTTAGTATAATTCAGGATAAATAGATATTAATTATTTAGGTGAACATTGATAATTACTACATTAATTGACATTCAGTTTAAAGTGATTGGAGATTTATGTTCATTGATCTTGAGAAATAAATTTGAGAAATAAAAACAGAAGATAATTATGAAGTGAAAGAGATTATGCGGTTTCTGGATTATTTATTAATGGCATGTGAGAATGGGTTCCTAGAGTTAGATTTTCTACTGATGTGGTAAATACCAGTTGCCAATTTCTTACATAGAAAACACAAGAATTTGAACACAAGAATTTGTGCCAGCCTAATGGACATTATAAAATTTTCCAAGATCAGTTCATTTTTCCTAGTTTGTTCTAAGAATATATTCTGAGTAGTTTTTCATCTCAGAGAGATGTAGAGGTGAGGACACAGGAGAACACAATCATGGAAGTGGGCGCAGCCTCAGGGTTAAGAATGATAGAATCTGGCATTTGGAGGGGCCCAGGGAAGGCTAATCAGCAATGATGAGATGTCTATCTCTAGGTGAAAGTGCTGAGTGAGGAAGCTTGTGGTGGGGGAAAATATATATATACATGCCCAAAGAGGATGGCAATATCTGAGATGAATCATTTATAGCCAAGAAACCTACTGCTGAGGCACTCACTTCACTATATTTAGCTATACAAAGTTCTATGAGAAAGTTTGTTGCAACCTCCTATGTCTTGGCAGTCAAGAAGAATCTAAAAGTGCATAGTTATGAAAATGGTTAAATATTGAAAAACAAACAGCCCTTAAAAATAATGAAATAAGTAATTTGTAGACAAACAAAACATGCTCTAGATATACTGTGTGAAAAAAATGAATGTGAAAAACAATTAGTATATTTTTATTCGTGTTAAGATGACACATATTAATGATGAATACATTAATTTTCTCATGAAGCATGTTGTAGCTATATATATCAAATCTCTTATAGTGATTTCAATTTTCTTTTTCAAGTTATGTTTATGTACCATATGTATTTGATTAAACTTTGTGTAATATTTGTGATCTGAAAAGTAAAGATCTAAAAAATTATAAAAATACTAGACAATTAAAATAGATTGTGTCTAAATTTCTTTACATATGTATTATCGTGGGAGTTTAACTTTTGAATCTCCTAAAAATCCAAGCAGATTGAAATAATAGTTCATGCTGGGCTCGGTGGCTCAGCCTGTAATCCCGCTCCTTTGGGAGGCTGAGGTGAGTGGATTGCCTGAGCCCAAGGGTTCGAGACCCGCCTGGGCAGCAAGACCTCATCTCTACAATAAATAAAAAAATCAGCCGGGCGTGGTAGTGCACGCCTGTAGTTCCAGCTACTCGGAAGGCTGAGGTGGAAGGATCGCCGGAGCCCAGCAGGTTGAGGCTGCAGTGGCCGGGAGCGGCCACTGCACTCCAGTCTGGGTGACAGAGTGAGACTCCAACTCAAAAAAAAAAAAGAAAAGAAAAGAAAAGAAATAATATAATATAATAGTTCATTATCCCAGATCCCTTAAGGAGGGCAGTCTGATATAAGAGAATCTCTGGATAGTTGAATGCTACAAGTTCTGCTTTTGAGTAGCGATTCTGTCATTTCTTCAACAAATGATGTCATATAGCAAGACACAGTTTTCTATATCTTGTGCATAAAATGAGAAATAAAAATACATAGAATGCAGCCCAAAGGATTAGATAAAATGACTCAAAATCCGATTGAAAGCCAAAGCCAGTACACTGTAATGAGGTAATAACTATTTCTGAAGAGCTATTGCCATGCTTTTTATAGACCTATCTGTGTAAAAATTTTTTAAAAACTTTTTAAAAAAGTGCCTGGATAACTTGAGATATCCCATAAGGAATGCCAAGGGCCAGGCTGACCACTAGCTCCAAAGCTGAGAACAAGAGAAAGAGATCCTCAATGTAAAGAAGTGAAAGAATTTGAGTGAAATCCAAATTCATAGTTGAGAAGAGACTAGCAGCACAATATGATCCATACACTTATCCTTTAATCAAAAAAGAGATATTATTCGTATTTTGATAGTTATTTTATTTCCAATTTATTAACACTGGTTTTAGATTGTAAATGGTATACTGATTGACGCAGCTCGTTAAGTCAAATAAGTTTTGTCTCCAGTGAGGTAAGCCATGAGTACATCATTAATTTGCATGTTGACATGCTTACATCAGAGTTCATTAGATTTTTCCCTTAGAAACAAAATAACCCTATAGTAATATAATTCAGATTTATACAATGCATTTCTTTATAAAATACTTAGTGGTCAGACAGGCGTGGTGCAATTTAGATACTTCCATATTTAATAATATAAAAAAGCATTCTATTTTATTGTGATATCAATCAAATTTATTTTATGATAATTTTAATCTTTGTTCCAAAAAATATTAAGCAATGTTTCATATATATGAAAAGCATAGAAAATAACAAAATAATGACTATGTACCCTCTACCCAGATCTATCAATTCCCAATATTTTGCCATGATTGTCTCAGATATTTTTTAAAAAACAAAATATTTCAAAAGCATTTGAAAATTTCTACATACCCAGTACAAATTTGCTTATTTCATAATCAAAGGTTATAACCATAGAATTTGGTGTCTTCATTATCATATACTTTCACAAATTTTACTATATAATAAATAGATATCCATGGTACTGATTTACAAATTTTGAAGATTTATACAAATGCCTATATACATTGTATGTATTCTTGTGCAGCTTGCCTTCTTTACTCAATGTTATATTACTGACATTATCCATATAAATATATAGAGATCTGTTTCAAGCATTTTAACTTTTATTTAACATTCCATTATGTATATGTTCCTAAGATTCATTAATTGTTAAAGAAAAAAATATTCAACGATATTTGTTAAAGCATGGTAAGGAAGACTTTATCCAGGACCATTGCAATAGATATAGGGTCCATAGCAATGGGATTTTACAGTGAAGAAGTGTTTGGGTTGACTTTGAATACAGTATGGAGAAGTGGGAATTTATAGCCAAGAAGCAGCCTGGAGTTGCTGGTGGATAGAAAATTACTAAGGAAACATCAGGGATAAGGAACATTATGGTTAAGCTGACCTAACAGGATTCTCACGAAGGACAGGACAGGCTGATGATCCTCATCACTTGGAGGATGGTAGAGGACTTTAAGGAACCTTATCAAATATTGGAGCTAGTCAGATATCAATGGTAGGGAGTTGTTTGACCAAACTGCATTTTATAAGAAAGGAGAAAATTCAGAAAACTTACTAAAATATAGTCAAACTGAGAATCTTTGTCGATACATACATATTTTTAAATTATCATTGAATTATCATATTTTAACACTATTGAATATTTTACATTATTTCCATTGCTTTTCCTATTATAAACAATGCTATTGTAAATATTCTTATACATGTCTCTGCATGCATATATGCATGTTTCTCTAAGATATACATGAAAACGTGCAGCCATTGAATCAAATATTATGTACATCCTTAATTCAAACTTTAGTAAATATGAGAAAATTCCTTCCAAGGAACTTTAAGCTAAATATATAATATATCATCTCACTATCATAGTATGAGACTTGCTTTTCTCTATATCTTTTCAACACACATGTTAAGTTATGCTTTAGTATTTTAATCAGCATTTATCTGATTACTAATAGGGTTGATAATGTTTTTATTTCCTCTGTGTGTTAGAGTTTACTCATATGGGTAGTTCTTATTCTTAATAATTTGTCAATTTTCCTATGGGGTGAGTGTCTATTTCTCATAAATTTAAAGAAGATAATGGTACATGCTGAGTGCTAATTTTTGGTTGATTAGATAGTTGCAGACATTTTCTTCTAAATGATAGTTTTCTTTTTTTACTGTCTTTAAATGCACCGATTATTTTACTTTAAATGTACTGAAATGTATTTATCTTTTTTATAAATTTTACCTTCAGTCTTGAGAAAATGATTTCCTGGAGATATTTAGGTATGTATAAAAATATTTTATATTTTCTTTTAAGTACTAGGTGACTTTGCTTTTGACATTTGTTTTACCTGTACCCATATTTCACTGTTATATAATGTGAAGTAGAAAATAAATTTTAATTTTTTCATCTGTATGACAAATTGTCCAAGCAACAGGCATTTTCTTCCCACTGCTTTCTAATTTACCTTTATCATATATCAAGTGTTTATATAATGTGTGGATGTGTTTCTTTTCTTTATATTTTATTTCACTTGATATTTTTATTTCTTCCTGCACTTAAAGTATAATTTCTTATACATTATTTCTATTAATCTTGTTGTGTGGCTAGGGCCAAAAATATGTCATGAAACACATTTCCCAGACTTTCTGCCATTTTATAATAGGGGATAAAGAGGAAATTTTAAAGTACTTAAGTTTATACTATCACAGAGCTGTGGTAAGGAGAAGGTATACAATGGAGGACTCCAAAAAACAGAATTACTTTTTGGAGGGCAGATCCCTTAAAGTACAGACTTGCCCCACTAGATAAGTGTTCTAGGAACTCATTGACATCAGTGTACCAATTAGCATTGTTTTGAGAGGTTCAACTTCAGTGATTTTTTTATTTTTATTTTTTTGAGATTTATTTTGGAGTCCACCTGCCCACACCACACTGAGTATTCAGCAGTTTTTGACCAAAAACAGCATGGCCCTGTTCCCCACCCTCCCTATTCACTAGATCTCACCCTGAGCAACACTTTTTTTGTTTGCCTGTATTTAAAAAATCCTCAAAGGGAAATGTTTTGCCAATGTGGAAGAGATGAAACAAAAAATGGCAGAAGCACTAAAAGGCATCAAAATTGATAAGTTCAAAAACTATTTTAGCAGTAGAAAAAAGTGTTTTGATAAATGTATCGCATCAGATAGAGAGTACTTTGAAGATGACTGAAGTTTAAACATGTAAGAATAAATACAAGATTTTTTATTAATAAATTCCGAGTGTTTTTGGCTCCCTCCTCATATTGTTCTACCAATTCCTCCAGACTTCATAAAGAGGGTCTCTTCAATGAAGGGATCAGTTAGAATAGAAAAGCAAAGTAGACTTGGAGTCAGAATATGTCGGTTCCATTTTTTGGACATAGACAATAGATGTTCTATTTCTTTTGTTATAAAAGGTGCATAAAATCAGCACTAACTTCATGGAATAGTACTACCAATATGGTAATAAATATGCAATGTAAATAATTATGCTGATTCTAGTTTTTATGATTATTTTATAGATACTATCTTAGAGTGAAGTGAGTTTGTTGTATACATGCTATATATTACTTGTGAGTGTGATATCTATCATCTATCTGTCTGTCTATCTATCAATCAATCAATCTATCGATCTATCCATTATCTAATCACTTATGCTTTGAGCACCCTTTTTATATATGGCACTAATTATATGGTGGTTGTAGTACTAGTAGCAGAGGTAGTAGTATGAACAGTGGTAAGAGCCTAACCATATAGTAGTGATAGCCGTAGTACACTTGTAACATCTAGTGATACTTTAGCTGCTGAACCATTTGCTATTTAGGATAAATAAAGTATTTTGAGAATTGTTTTCACTGACGGGATTAATTTACTATACTGGAGTGGGAAGTGGGAGAACCAAATACAATCTTCTCTTGCTTTTCAGTTTTCACAAGGATTAAACATGACTTCTGCTGGTGTGCTGGCTCAAGTTTGTAATCCCAACACTTTGGGAGACTGGGGCAGGAGGATTGCTTAAACCCAGGGGTTCAAAACCAGCCTACGCAACTTGGCAAGACCTTATCTCTACAAAAAAATCAACCAGGCATGGTGACACGCACCTGTGGTTCCAGCTACTCAGAAAGCTGAGGTGGGAGGATTGCCAGAGCTCAAGAGGTAAAGTCTGCAGTGAACTGTGATCATGCCACTGCACTCCAGCCTTGGCAACAGAATGAGTCCCCAACTCAAAAGGAAAAAGTGACCTCATGGATGGGGGCTTTGGATTCTTATCCAGCATCTTTGGTAATCCTCAATGACTAATACTGCTATGATAATATCCTGAAACAGTGAAATTCTTTACTTTAACTTCTTTCTCTGAAGTAACCACTTCTCTATCATTAATACTCATCACCTCTGCATGATTTCTGCTCTATTCTGAACACATCCAAGGATGGGCATTATTAAAGCCCCTTCTCTGCCTTCCCTACCAGTGAATCCATTCTGCCCTTTGGGAAAGGTTGTGCTAGTTGAGTTTAAAGAATACTGCTTTGCTCTTTTCTTGATTTGCCGTTGTTAATGAATTAGAATGAGAATCACTGACACTTTTCAGCTAGTCTGCAATTTAGCTGAACTAAGCAAGAGAAAACAATAAAATGAGAGGTTCCCTCTGGAAATATGTTCAAAGTTGTGTTTCTTATTACAATATACGTGACATTTAGCAATGGTAAGTAAAATCACCCCCCTTCCACATGGACCATTTATATGAAGCAAAGCAAATGAAGCTATATAAAAATGCATTATGGCTTGGTATGTGTCATATGATTCTAATGCTGATTAAATAAAGCATCTATGGAGAGCCACAGTGTGCTTTGGACAGAATGGAACAGAAAGGAGACATTTTATACCCTCTAGAGAAAAATAAATATGATAGGAACCACCAACTTTCTTGTTTATTTTTGTGACTTTTTAAAGACTTTCTTTATGTACACACATTTTTTCCTCTCTCTTTACACACACACACACACACACACACACACACACACACACAGGCATATACATATTTGAACAGAAAAATTATTATGTAAAATATATTAGAATAAAAAAAACATTTGGAACTTTTTAGGTAATAAAATCGATGCATTTATTAAACACACAAAAGCAGCAATATTCAAAAATCTTAAAAATTGGATGCCTGGAGTATGCATTATCTGAAACAAAATAAAATGCATTTTTTTCTGAGTCTGTACAATATACTCAGGCACTTGGAAACTGTTTCAGACCATAAAAGTTAGAGCGAATTGCTTCCCTGACCTGGGTTCCAGTGACCTGGGTTCATTAGAGTGCTGATGTGGTAACATTTGTGAGGGTGATTCTGTATGCCAGGTACTGTGTGGGGTGTGGGGGATGCAGTGGCACACAGAAGGGCAAAGGCCTGGATTTCTCAAACTTAGAGACTTGCAAGAGAAGCATATATTAAAAAGCTGATCCTAACAAAATATTATAGATTTTTACAAATCGACAAATGCTGTCAAGGAGAACTATGATGTGTGACGAGAGGCTGTGACAGGGAAAATCAAACCCTCTATGGGAAGTGACATTTAGAAAAGAATTGAAGAATGAGTATGAGATCTCCAGAAAAGAAAGGCAAGGAACTGGCCCAGAAAGAAGAATAGAACAGTGCAAATACCTTGAAATGGGGAAAGAACTTATACTAAAATACAGAAAGAAAACAAGTGTGGCTCATTAAGGGAAAGCGTGACCAGATATGAGGCTGTAGTCTGTGGGGTGCCAGGCATAAAGGGACTTGTTAAGGCTTTGGAATTTCCCAAGTGTAATATGCAGTTACTCAAGTGTCTGATGTAAGGAAGTATCATAATTAAAGTTAGTTTTTATACTAATAGCTATCATTTCCTGAGTGTTTATTGTATATCAGACTTTGGACTGAAAGTCTTATCTTTACTTAGTTCATTTGCACAGCACCCTTAGAATAATTTCATAAATGGGGAAAGTAAATTTGAGATTTGATGTTATTCTAAACAAAATCAGCATGCCAGAATTCAGCAGAGTTGAAATGAGAACTTTGGTCTCTATCTCTGACACTCACACTCTTAAGTATTCTACTAACTGACTTTCTAAGGTGTTTAATTAAGCCAGTAGGATATAGTGCAGGAGGTGGAAGAATCAAATTCTATTTGCTTTTGTCTAGGAATTTTCTAGAACAGTGGCTAATAAATTGTTACTCGAGCAATCCTCTGTGGTAGTACTTAAAGAATAAGTAAAAGAAACCCTCCTGGACAACAGTCACCTTCCAGTTTTGCCTGCCATTTGGTTTCATTAACATGAGAAAAAAAAAGTCAAGCTCCTTTAAGTTAGCATTTATTTGCATAATGATCTATAATTAAATGGCACCTCTAGGGTTATCCTGAAAGGGGACTGCCCTAGCTGAGTCTTAGCTTGCTGACTTATATTGGGTCATTTTTCACAGTTACCACTTCCCCCCACAGATTAAAAAAATTGGTGTTCACATCTAAAAGCTATTCCTTGTGGCTTTTTATTTTTTCAACAGCAACAACTTTCTTTCATATCATCCACTATTACTCTGCTTGTCCAAGGTCACAGCTTTTTTACATAGGGCAGGGATCTCATAGGAGATAATCCAGTCATAATATGATATGATATGAATGAATGCGATATGATATGATACTATATTATACTAGGTTTTAAGTTACTCTACTGGTAAATGTTTAAAATATTAACCCCTCTGTCTTGGGTTCTATTTTATTATTTAACTCCTTAATCTAAATCTTAATCTGTTGTCTCTTCTTTTACCTCAACTCTTTCTTTTCCTCTAATCTCATCCCTTTCTGAATCCATGTCCATTTTTCTAAATTGACTACTCTGCTTTTACCCAGAAAATGAAAAAAGAGCACAATTGTTATTTCTTTAGCGCAAACCCCCATTCTATTAAAATGGCCAAAGTCTGACGATATTTTTCTTGTGCTTAACATAGAAGTCTGATAATTACTTATTGCCCCAAACAAAACTCTTTCTCTCAGATTACAACAACAATAGTTATGTTGGCAGTGGAACTGAGTTATATGGGTGCTGTTTCTTAGGGTTAACAGTTTCTAAAATGAACTATAAGGATTAGAGATTTACCATCTTCTTCACTTTCTTAATTACATTTTTATGTCCCCATCACAAGGATGGTTGACTGAATGCCTTTGAAAATCCAAGTGCTTGCTTTATCTAGTATATACTGTAGCGCCCTCAAAATGAGAAAAGTGACCGTGTAATTAACAAACCAAACAGATAAACTTTAAAGAGTTAAATAACATGTTATTGATAATTATTCATAGGTAATATAAAAGGAGCTTTCCTAGGAAAGAGAACTATGGAACACCTAAAAATAAATATCATGTCAAAGGTTCAGGGTAAAAAGATATTTGGATTATGTTAGTCCATTCTTGCTTCTGTAACAAAATACCTGAGACTAGGTAATTTATAAAGAACCGAAACTTTGTGTCTTACAATTCTGGAGGCTGAAAGTTCCAAGCTCAAGGTGTTTACAGGAACTGTATCTGATGAGAGTGTGGTCTCTGCTTCCAAGATAGTGTTGTGTTGCTGTGTCCTCACATGGCGGAAGGGGGAAGCGCAAAAGGGACCTATCCAGTTTCCTCCAGCCTTTTTATAAGATACTACTCCATTTATGAGGACAGAGCCTTCATGAATTAATCACTTCTCCAAAGGCCGCACCTCTTAATACCATCACATGATGTCTTGGGTTCCATCATATAGATCTTGAAAGAACATGTTTACTAAAACCATAGCAGATTGGTCAATATTTTCTTTTTCTTTTTACCGTTTATCTCCCATTTCTCCTTCTTGGTTTGTTTTCCTTTTCCCTAAACAAGATTTTAAAATTCAGATATTGACCCATACTAATTTTACCCACCTGCCTCTGAAATATCTTGTTTTAAAAAATTAGTTTATATTTTATTTTCTTTCAAATAGCTGTATTCCTGCTTTAGAGGGAATACACTAAGAAAAATTTTTGTCAGGGGGTTTCTCTTTCAAAGATGATAACTATTATGATACTAATAATTTCCTCCCCTGGTCCAGATATTATTGTTATCACACCATTCAACCATAATTTAATGATCTCACTTGACGAAAATTTACTAGGTAGTCTTAACATTTTTAATTAGAAATGTTAAGCATTCAACTAGCAAAATTTATTTCAATGTTGCAATCTGTGTAATTTATTTTTCTGGAGAAAACACATACCAATTTTACTGTGATTTATTTAATAAATGCAGATAGTCACAAAATGTATTAATTTTATAGGAAAAGGCAACACTCTTTGTTGGAATGTACAGTGAATTTGCAAAGGGACTCCTTAGACAATTAAACATTTTAGACTATGTCATTGCCAAAATTCTCTTCTGTAATATTATTTAGTACTTTTGTAAACACCAACATGTTTTGACAACTGAGATTTCACTTATGGCTAGCTCTGTCTCTCTGAGGTAGCTCTGAAAATCAACTCACACTGTTGAGATAGTCCTATATAGCAGGTCAGCATAATGATTTGCTCTCTATATGATCTTAAGTTGTTAACTTGTGAATTTTAATTACCTTGATAGTAAAATATGTATATAGCACTATCTTGTCCCATTGTTGTAAATATTACATAAAATGGTGAATGTCTTGGTGTACTACTTGACAAAAAGTACATACTCAAGAAGTGGTTACATCTATCATTATTTTGCTCTTTCTTTGTCATCTACAAACTGATGGTGCATTAACATAGCATTAAATTAATCCTAGAATCATAGGTCCCCATGTTGTTAACTCCAAAACTGAATCATTTCCCTGCACAAAGATAATCTCTCACTGACACTGAGTGTGTTATACACACTCCATCTTCATGTCTCTGTCTACACACATCTCTGTAATCTGAGTCCTCTTGACTGTTTTCTGCCAATCCAAACAATTCATCTTTTAAAGTTCAGCTCAAATACCATTTCTTCCCATGAAGTCTGTTTCTACTTTGCTGGCCCACAGTGTTTGTTTTCCAAGCATTTTTACAAAGAATAATGCCACACATAATGACAGGACACCTTGTGCTGCTATAACTGAATGTAAGGGGAAAGGCTTAAGCAGTGGAGTTCACATACCCAGTTTCCATACCAGTTGTTTATAACTAGAAAATGAACTCAGTGATTTTTGGCAAATTATTTAACTTCTCTGATTCTATTGCCTAATTTAAAAAATGAAAACCATATTATATCGCTCCAAGGGTTGTTTTGAATACTAAATGAAATAAGCATGTTGAGTACCTGATATGCGTTACAAGCTTAGTGAATGTTTACTCCCTCCATTACCTACTACAGTAACCAACAAGAAATGTGAGTTGATCTGAATATATAGAAATGTCTTATTTCCCCAAAAGAATATAGAAGTCATGTAAACCAGGGATGATCCTTTTAAATTTTTTATTACTAAGTATTGAATGGATCATAAGTGTTTAGTAAACACCTATTTTAAAACACTTCTCATTTAGACAAAGTATTTTATTTAAATACAGAACAACTAAAACAGAACAGAGTCCTGTGTGAATAAGAATAGTTCTGAAGGGTCAAAACTAGCCAATGAAACTAGTAACAAATCAAAATAACATGAAAAAACTTGATACTGTGTACATATGATAGACCAAAACAAGTAAAGATATTTGTATAAAGGCAAAAAAGATAATAATAAAATAATAAACTTCACAATCAAAATTAATACCAGAAAATCCTACTTAATTATTAAAGGTGAATTGAAAGTTTGACTCTGTGCCTTTTAGTAGAAATGGGTAGACTCTTTAATATGCATTTCTGCCTACAAATTTTCTATTGGTTCTGGAAGACTTCCCTGGGGTACTAGGATAAAAGTCTTGGCATTTCAAAATCAATGATTTTTGCCCAAACCTACCTATGTGTAATGAACAACATCTATCACGTCCCTCTGGAGTTTATCTATCTGCTTTACTTTACAAATTAAATCAGTCAG
This sequence comes from Carlito syrichta, assembly GCF_000164805.1. Lineage (NCBI taxonomy): Eukaryota > Metazoa > Chordata > Mammalia > Primates > Tarsiidae > Carlito > Carlito syrichta. The sequence goes on along the minus strand of NW_007258076.1, from coordinate 187,098 downwards.
TAGCATTCAAGTGTGCAAAGTTTCAATGCAAGTGGCTCCAGGGGTATACACTGAGTTATCAGAAAAGTGTTTCTGAACCCTTATGGAGAAGAATCAAGAGGTTAAACTTGTGTGAAGATAGGAAGTTTTAGATAAAGACATTTTAATTTTCTGCCAGCATATACTAGCAAAATCTGAACTGTCCAATTGTTACTAATTTCATTGGCTATTTTTGAAATTAGTACTGATATAATGTCTATAGATTATGTTCTAGTTTATTTTATGAATTTGGTCTCAGACCTTTTCTTCCATTATCGCAATATTTCCATAGAGATCTATAAATTGATCTATAGTTGCTAGAATTCTTATACATTCTAGCATCTTAAAAGGAGTTTATTCTGTACATGTGTTAACACACCTCTTTACATACAATGTGGAGGGTACAAAGACACAATTGAAAGTCCAATCTTGGTTGTATTTGGCCAATTTGAATCTAGCTTAGACTAAATCTTTATTTGTGATTCAATGTTAAGAGAATGAGCAAGATCTCAAAATGAAAACACGTATCAAGTGCTTATTTTAAAAAGTAACTTTCATGTCATGCCTTGAGATGAGTATGGATTAGGTTCATTCTCCTAAATTTTAAAATGTATAGCTCCATGGTAGTTTAATTACCAATACTCACAAATTATGACTCTATGGTCATATATTTCTTAGTTGTCAAAAGATGATTCAATTATTTTCAGTGTTCTTACAAAGGCAAAAAAATGGACTAACTCAGTATGACAAGAAAAAGTGTTTTGTGGTCGAGTATGTTTGGGAGACATGGGTTAAAACAAGATAGAGGTTCATTTTATCTTTATAAGTTCTCAAGCCTTAATTTCTTTGGTTAATCAGAGACTTCATCTAACCCAAACCAAACATTTTCTAAATACGCTGATTAAGTTTTCAGAGAGGGACTTGCCTTTCAGGGGAGTCCTATTGACTCTAACTAGTCAAAATGACTTCTGAATGTTGATATTTTCCCAGCAAACGGGGTTGGAGATTTCAGAGACTTTCACATATCCTTATGGGAATGGTCCTTGCTTGTAAGTTACTGTCATTCTAACTTTAATATTCAGAACCATGCAGTTTTGTTTTGGGAATAAGACTGACCACCTAAACCAGAGATCTTATATATAGGACCTAAACGCCTTAGAGAATATAAAATCAAGTTAACCAGACTTTGTTCAATTATTAAAGGGTCAGAATTAGAGAATAGTGATGATTTTGACATGATTGAACGCAACTCATAACTCTTATCTGAGTTTTACTGAGTACTAAAGGAACATACTACAATATGAGTAAAGTCTAAAATAACTACTTCATTAAACAGTATGGCGATTTCTAAAAGCTCTAAATATTGACCTCCCATATGACCCCTCCCATATGATCCCATATATTCCCTACTGGGAATATACCCTGAAGAACTCAAATCACTCTATAAAAAAGATACCTGCACACGTATGTTTATCGCAGCACTGTTCACAATAGCAAGAACCTGGAAGCAACCATGCTGTCCATCAAAAGAGGACTGGATTAAAAAAATGTGGTACATATACACAATGGAATACTATGCAGCTATAAAAAAGAACAAAATCATGAATTTTGCAGCAACCTGGATGGAACTAGAGTGTATAATACTGAGTGACCTCTCACAGAAACAAAGATCTGAGTATCACATGTTCTCACTCATATAATGGACCTTGAACATCCAATGTAATACTATAAGAAAATGACTGAAAGTGGTGGGAAACTATGGGGGGCAGGAGGGAGATGGGATTAACGGTAGTAAATATCTGTCTGGGGATGGGGAGACACCTCTTATCAACAAGGGTGTCTGAACGAAGCATAGTTGTATACCTAACCCTTAACTGTACCCCACAATATCATAATAAAAATTATTGATAAAAAAATTTAAAAAAATAAAATAAAATAACTACTTCATTGAATTTTCTCTATAGCAATAAGGACTTGAATTTGTGAATGATCGATGGGTGTTTTCCTCACCTGGGATTTTGGGTTCATATGTTGGACCATGGAGAGACATAGCAGCCCAAGTCGTGATTGAAAAGAGTTAGCTTGTGCCCTGGAGAAGTGGAAGATATATGGCTTCTGGCCAGAATTTCAGAGCATCAATTACATTTTTAAAGATTTTCTTTGTAGCCAATTCTTTGACTGAGTGACCAGTCACAAATACAATCAAAAGTAAAATTATGTAGAGACCAAAGGCTCATTAATCTAAGTGGCTTTATTGCTCTTTTCTCCCCTTCCCACTCCTTAAATCTGGAGAATAGAAAGGAGAGAGATGATGGAGTGGGAGTCAGTCTTTACTGATCTGATTACCACCGGCTATAGTAGTCCTCAGTAGTTAGAAAATGGATTCTGGGAACTGTGGACTCAAGTCAAGTAATGAGTAGCAGAAAAATTCTTATGGATTGATTCATTCAACAAATATTTTGGCAGCTACTCTTAGCTGTGTATTTTTCCAGGCACTGGGGAATTAATCTTATGAATTCTATATAATAGTATAAAAAGACAAATATATATTATGCATACACACCTAAATATACAGACCTCAGCCAGGCTCTGTAGCTCAGCCTGTAATCCCAGCAATTTGGGAGGCTGAGGTGAGTGGATTGCTTCAGCTCACAGGTTCGAGACCCGCCTGGACAACTTGGCGAGATCTCATCTCTACAAAAAAAAAAAAAATTAGCCGGGCGTGATAGCACGCATCTGTAGTTCCAGCTACTTGGAAGGTTGAGGCTGAAAGATAGCCGGAGTCCAGCAGGTCGAGGTTGCGGTGGCGGGGAGCATGCCACTGCACTCCAGTCTGGGTGACAGAGTGAGACTCCAACTCAAAAAAAAGAAAAAAAAAAAAAAAAATATATATATATATATAATTTTATACACACATATATACAGGTCCCATTTTGTCTTACTTTATTAAGGAATAATTTCAACTTTCATGTCCTATTATTTAAGAAATAAATTTTGTAAGCTGTAGCTACCACAGATAGTGATTCCTCGGATGGATCTGGAAAAAATAAGTGGGAAGTCTTCTAGAGAGGATTTTTCATTCTAGATGCCATTAAGAATATTCACAAATTATGGGAAGAAGTCAAAATATCAAGTTTAGTGGGAGTTAAGAAGTTGATTTCAACCCTCATGGATCACCTTGAGGGGCTCAAGACTTCTGTGCAGGAAGTCACTGCAGATACGATAAGAACACCAAGAAAAGTAGTATTAAGAGTGGAACCTGAACCTGGGCAGGCGAGACCTCATCTCTACAATAAATCAAAAAATTAGCTGGGCGTGGTAGCGCGCCCCTGTAATTCCGGCTACTCGGAAGGCTGAGGCGGAAGGATCGCCGGAGCCCAGTAGGTCGAGGCTGCGGTGGCCTGGTGCGGCCACTGCACTACAGTCTGGGCGACAGAGTGAGACTCCAACTCAAAAAAAACCCAATTCAAAACAAAACAAAAAAAGAGTGGAACCTGTAGATGTGACTGAATTGCTGCAATCTCATGGTAATGAAGGTACAAGGAATTGCTTCTTATGGATGAGCAAATAAAGTACTTTTTTTGAGATAGAACCTACCCTTAGTGATGATGCTGTGAATGTTGTTGAAAGGACAACAAATAATTTAGAATATTACATAAATTTAGTTGTTAAAGAAGTGGCAGGATTTGAGAGATTGACTGTAATTTTCCAAGAATTTCTACTGTGGGTAAAATGGTATCAAACAAATTCACATACTACAGAAATATGTTTTGAGAACGGGAGAGTCAATAGATTAGGCGAACATCAATGCTGTATTATTTTAAGAAATTGCCACAGTTATCCCAACTTTCACCAACTATCATCCTGATCAGTCATTAGCCATCAACAACCAGGAAAGACCTCCAGCAACAAAAAGATTATGAGTCAATAAAGGCTCAGATAATCATTAACAAATTATTTAAAAGTTGTATACATTTATTTTTAGATATAACACTATTGCACACTTAATAGACTGTAATATGCACTGGGAAACCAAAAAGAACGTGTAATTTGCTTTATTTTAATTTTTGCTTTATTGCAATGGTCTTGAACCAAACCTGCAATATCTCTGAGCCATGCCTCTATGTATATGTGATGTGTGTGTGTGTGTGTTGTGTGTGTGTGCGTATAAATATACATATCATATGTCAGTTGATGATTTTAAAAAGTATATCAGGATAAGGAAACAGAATATTAAGTGACTAGTTAGTTAGCTAGCTGTGATAATGATGGAAAAGGCTTCTATTGGGAGGAAGGAAGCCATGCAGATATCTATAACAGCAAGTATAGAAGCACTAAGGTTTGCTCTCCAGGAGGGAATCCAGCATAGCTGAACTGGAGGAACAAGGTAAAAGCAAATGAGAGCTGAGATCAGGCTGATGATTTGGCCCAGATCATAAAAGGTCTTTTGGGTCATGGTAAATCTGGTTTTACTCCAGGTGAGACAGGAAACCGTTAAAGATTTTATGCAGAAGAGTGGTATATGCCCAGTCATTCTAGCAGTTCCAGAATTCACATCTTTTTCCAACCAAACACTAGCCAGGTAGAGCTAGACTTACTTTATTCAATGCCTAGATTCTTGAGGAAGAATTTTGTTGCCAATCTCCTGCCTTTCTCCTCACAGCTCCAAGATGGTCGCCATAGCTCCAAACATCACGTCTTCATGAGGCAAGGTCCAAAAGCAGGAAAGCATGGAGAATGTTTTTTAGTATTTTGTTTTTTTGAATGAGGAAGAAATTGTTTCCCATAAGCATCTTTATTAAATATCACTTCAGGTCCTGTTGTTAAATACCCTGCCATATGCCCGCCTCAAGTTTGACACTGGCAAGGAGAACAGGATTCCTGTGAGTGAGACAGACTAAACTGATCCATCTCTTGAAGCTGAGCCCATCTTAACACAATACCTCCCTTACATTCCTGATATTTGAACACAATTTGGATTTTAATAGGAAAGAAAAGGCATTGAGCAGGAAACTCTCTTGCCTAAAGACTGGTTATATCTAAACAAAGGATGAAGAAAAGAGAAAAATGATATGAAGGTTCAGTACATTTCATAAAAGGAGAAGGCTACAAACAATTGTTGCCTATTACTTAACCCCTATCCCTTCTCATTTTCCCCCACATCCTGATTCTGTGGCTTTGTATTGTCTTTTGGGTTTATTAAACATCTCAGAAATTCACTGTTCCCAAAGTATATTAATTTTTCTCACGTCATTTCCCAAGTCATTTACTTTGCAGTACTTTCTAAAAATGGAAGTATAAAATGTTTATTTACTTAACTTTAGGCATTTTGTCATTGAGTCATCCCCTTGCTAATTCTAAATTGGTCTAAAAGATGGTTTAAACTTATGCATTCTTCATATGATGACTACTTGTATACCTAATCCTGAATTGTACCTCACGTCTTTTAAACAAAAACCAAGAAAATCAATAATAAGTACTATTATTTATTAAGCAACAAAAACCAGAAAACTTATGCATTCTTCCTTTTCAGGGAAAGAGTTATAAAAATAAGAAAACCCATTTTAATAAAAGATAATATGCTCATCCTAGCAATCAATGCAGTTAAAAATAAAAAAAGCTTTTCTTTAGATACCGTGGATCATCTTCAGAGCTGAACCTGTTACAAATTCCTTGAATTGCTATCCATATGTCCAGACACTCTTCCACCCAAATACAGTGTTGATTCTTTACAGAGCTCTTTTCTCTTACTGTCACAGAGGCCTAATGTTATTTTTGATTTCTTATTTCTCTAATCTTTCAAAATTTCATTCTTAAGAACTTAACAAGTCAAAATTGCCATATATAAATGCAGAGTAGTGTTTAGTTAGCTATATTTCCCATGACATTTTGGTAGAACAGAAAGATTTACATCAAAAGAATGCTCTTGGCCAGGCGTGGGGGTTCATGCCTATAATCCCCGTCCTTGGGGGGTCAAGGTGGGAGGATCACTTAAAGCTAGGAGTTTGAGAACAGCTTAGGCAACACAGTGATACCTCATCTCTACCAAAAAAAAAATAGAATAATAATAATAATTAGCCAGGTGTGGTAGTTTGCACGCATAGTCCCAGGTACTCGGGAGGCTGAGGTGGGAGAATAGTTTGAGCCCAGGAAGTCGAGGCTGCAGTGATCTATGATCACACTACTACACTTTAGCCCGGTCCACAGAGTGAGACCCTATCTCAAAAGGATAATAAGAAGAAAACTTCTCTAATTTGCAGAAGTCTAAGTGCTAGGAAACCATTGAGAATATACTTGGACTCTGTGGGTGAACTAAAAATAATTTTTTTAATATCATGTATTTTTCTATTTGTTTATGAAGTTGGCTTGGTTGTCCTATTTGCTTTGGATTTGATGCATTGAATTTCCTTCTGAGAAACTAGAAGACAAACATACTCTCATCTTTGAAAACATGTATAAGATAATTAAATTGGTTAACAAAATTAAATAAGACAAAACCGTAATATGGAAACGGTATTAAACTGAAAATTGGGTATAGGGTTCAAAGCCATGTTCTTTCACTGATAAACTAAAACTTTTAGCTAGTCTCCCAACATCTCTGAATACATGTCCTTTCTTCTAATTAGGAAGTAGATTGATAATCTGAATTATCCTTCTAATTCTTCTGATTTCTTAACTTGTGCATGTTGATAAACCAGTACTGTATTATGAAAAAAAAAAGAAATACATAGGATCAAAATGTATGAATCATTCTAAACCGTAGAGAAATTGGCAAACTGATTAAGAAAACACAATTAGAGAACAATGTAAAACAGTGTAATCAGAAGAAAATCATATGATACCAATAAAAAAAGAACCTACTATAATACATGATCAAAGAGACTCAATGCAGAGGAAATAGGGAAGATCTTGAAAAAGGTGTAGAAAAAAGTGGGACAATGAAGAATAGGCAGAAGATGTGCGTGTGTGGAGGAAGCAAATGGATGCTCCAGTGTGTGTAGTTGAAGTGCAGAGCTACGGATGAACACTAGCTAGGTTGAAGATCAGGGAAAGGATATTTGCAGGGTCTTGTCAGGGTATGGCAGAGGTAAATTAGAATGATTTTGAAAGTACCTGATTATGAATTATCTCATAAATAAGGAGACTATAAATGTTATCATTGTAAGCAAAATATCCTAGTATAAAAGGGGACACCATTAGTAGTCTAACACAACAGGTGTTACTAGTACTGCCCCAGGCAAACTAGAGCCATCCCAGTTACAGTAGGACATATATTTACTTGCTTGTGGGAGAGCACTTCTTTCTTTTCCTGTAAGTGTGGAAACTAATGAATTATAGGTAGAAATTGCAATGGCTGTATTTAGGCTCTGGAGATAGAGCCTACTTGTATAGAGTTGGCTATAAGTTTTAGTTTTTTCTCAGTCAACTTCCTACAGACACAAACATATGATATAGCATTTGTTGTGAAGCAGACATTTCCTGTGTGGAATTGTTAATTATACCTAAGGGAACAGAAGACCTCCCCGAGAGTAAAAACATGATGTGGTGTGAGTGATAAAATTTTAAACTAGACTTACAAATGAAGAAAATGGAAGAAATCAAGGACTGTAAACAAATTCTAAAAATCACCTTACACTACACACTGACACTGCCAGATGGATCTCTCAGGTCCAATTTCCTTGACATTTATGTACAAAGTTTCTTCCTTTGAAATCTCAGCATTTTACTCAAGACAGAAGATACATAGCAATTTCCAAGGATGCTGATGCTCACCATAGGCAAAGCTCCCTGCTCAGCTTGTTCTGTGGTCATTCTGCAGCTGACATTTCTCTCTGCCCAGAATACTGCTATGAAAATCAGCCAGTCAAGTATCCAGTAATTTTCAGTGTCTGAATGTGCCTGGTAGGCACTGGAAATCAAGTGGTGAACAAGCCAAATATGGTTCCTTTTTTCCTGGAGCTTGTTTTCTAATGAGGAAGAAACATGGTATTAGTATGATCCTCTGAGGATGAAGCTCAGAACCATGGCAGCATATAAATTAGGTAATCTCCCATTAACCAGAACACTAGATAGACTAGCTTACGTATCACTGGCCATAGTAATACAAAGATAAACATAGCTACCATTTATTGAGAGTCTATAACACATAGAGCATGGTTCAAAGACCTATACACACACTTTGAATCTTTAAATAACTCTGCAGTATAGTTAGTATCATTGCCATTGTATAGCTGAAAAATTCATGACTTCCACAGTACTGTATGACTGACATGTGACGTGACTGGGATTCAAACTTATGTTTGCTTGGATCCAAAGCCCTCATATTTTTCATTGTGTCATATGTCATTTTTCTGAGCCCCAGTGTCTTCATGTGTAAAATAAGAGTGTGAAGATTGGTCTCATGGGCTTGCAGTGAGGATTTCCTGTGATAATATATAAGAAAATGATGGCCTTCCTTATGATTAGGTTAAATATCTTTGATGTCTACATTCTAGGACAACAATCAGGACATTGCCCTGCACACCCTTCTTTACATTTTCATATCTCGAAATGTAGTCTTGATCATGTTTCTACAACTTACTGATTTACAGTCCGTGTTTCTTGTCCAATTTCAAGAACAATAATTGTTGTAACAATGGCAATGATAACACTAAAGATGACAATAATTGACTTCTCACTATGTTCTGTATATTTTACAAAGATTTAGTTTAATATACTCAACCTATGTGATAGGCACTTTAATTTTCCATATGTTAGAGATGAGACAGCTAGGACACTGGACATTGAGAAGGACTAGGATATAGACAGGGAGTTTCCAAAGACCTCATGGTAGGCAAATGTCAGATTTGGATAGGAACCAGGGCCAACTGTCTCCAGATGCCACATTCTTTACAACTATGTTCACCTCTAACTTCTGTTGTCATTAGACTGAGATAATTCCTCATCTCACAACATCTCTTGTGTTCAAAATCATCACTTAGACGTATGGGTGATACTCTACCTTAGACAACTAAAATAGATTGAGTTGATAGAAGGATGGTAGAAAAACACTCTTTCCCCTAAACAAACACTTCCTACTGAATAAGCCCTGGTCTATAGTCAAAGAAGTCATTTACATGGAAATAAGAGCTTTGGGGAATTTAAAGTTGCAAGAGTAGGCCAATCATGAGAAGAGTATCTCAGAGCACAAACACGTATCTCTGTTAGATAAGCAAACAAAGAATTGCTGTTGTGTGAAGATGGTCACATGAAGAAAGCTAAAGGCGTAGTGGGAGAAAAAGTATGGCAATTTGATACAAACTGGAAAAATCTTATAGGGATCAGAAACTCAGTGATGGTAGATGGACATCAAGTTCCAAAGTCATGAGATCAGTCAGGCTGCAGAAGAACTGGCCAGAGACCAAATGTTCATGAAAAGAAAGTTTTTTAAAAGGGAAATTCTAGTTGGGCTCGGTGGCTCAGCCTGTAATCCCTCTCTTTGGGAGGCTGAGCTGAGTGGATTGCCTGAGCCCGTGGGTTTGAGACCAGCCTGGGCAACTTGGGGAGACCTCATCTCTACAATAAATCAAAAAATTAGCCGGGCATGGTAGCTCACACCTGTAGTTCCAACTACTTGGAAGACTGAGGTGGAAGGATCGCCGGAGCCCAGCCGGCCGAGGCTGCAGTGGCTGGGAGCGGCCACTTCACTCCAGTCTGGGTGACAGAGTGAGACTCCAACTCAAAATTTTAAAAAAGGAAAATTCTTTGAAAAGAATATCAGAAGTATACTTTGCTTTAACTGCCATGCTCTGAACATTGTGAGGTGGTGGAAAATGTACTTTGATTTTAACTTAGGAAAATACTTGAAGAAATCAGGGAGAAGAACTCCACACATTTTATCTTAAATTAATAGGTAATTAAGAAAGAGGTGCAAATAATTTTTTTGTAAACTTGTGATAATTGATTCTATATCAGATCACTTGAAATAATATGTAAGCTTTTCCAGAGTTTGTCATACCTTAAAAAGGTAAGTGTGTCTCCACCATGGCTCAGGTTTGCCATGTGCCCACTTGAGGCAGATGACATTAGTCCCCAGCCTGAGGAAACTTCTTGGTAACTTTCCATCCCATTCATCTCTCCAACCGAGCATGGTGGTGTCTTTCTGCCACTGCTAATCTCCAAGTACCCTATATTGCCATTTTGACTCTTAGGAGCTCTTGTCATCTATGTAACTGATTTTCTACATCCGATTCCTTCTGGTGTAACTACAGTTTCTTTAAAATATTCCTTTATTATGAAGGGATAGGGCTAGTTTTCTAGGGCTGCCATAACAAATTGCCACAAACTGAATGATTTAAAACAAAAGACATTCTCTCACTGTTCAGGATGCCAGAAGTCTGTAGTTAGGGTATTAGCAGGGTTGGTTCCTTCTGGCACTGTGAGGAAAAAAATCTGTTCTATGTTTCTCTACTAGCTTCTGATGGTTGCTGGCAATTCTTTGGCTTCTAGACAAATAGTTCCAATCTCTGCCTCCATTTTCAGGACTTCTCTTCTGTGTCTCTGTTTCAATTCTTTCTCCTTTCTCTTATTAAGGATGTAGTCATTGAATTAAAGACCCACTGTAAACGCAAGGTGATCTCATCTTAAGATCTTAATTTAATAACATCTGTAAGACCCTATTTCCAAATAAGATCACATTTGGTGGAAATTAGGACTTAGGCATATCTTTTGGTGGCCACAGTTCAATTCATTGTAGTAGATTGTCTTCTGTTTTTATACTTTGGCACAAACACAGAATGCTCCTGACACCACCTTTTAAAGCAGCATTGTTCAATAGAACTTTCTATTATAAAGGAAATGCTTTATATCTACTCTGTTGAATTTGGTAACCATTAGCAGTTATGCATGGTTATTGAGCAGTGAAATGTGGCTAGTGCAACTTTGAAGTAGAATATTTCTATTTTATTTTAATTAATTTGAATTTAAATAATTCAATATATCTGGAAACTATTGCATTGGACAGAGAAGTTCTACAGAGAAAATGACAGGTATTGATCATATTAATTCAATGTAGTGAGTGTTATAAGAATGAATGCTAGGGAGAAAGTGGAGTCAATGAGACATTTACAAAAGCAATGGTATTTTTCATATTAAACAAATACTATCAGGATTCAAAACAGGTTGCATAAAGACACAGAGGAGAGAAGGAAATGTCATACAACTTCTAAAGCACAGGATTCCTGGAAGAAGTGAGGCTGCAGAGATGACTTATCGATAACTCAACTGCTATGCTAAAGAATTTGAACGTTGACAATGTATATAAAAAAGGAAAGTGAAGTATTCATACTTATCTTTAAAAGGTAGCCTTTTCTGGAGCAGAATGGAGGATGAATTGAAACAGGGAGGACCCAGTTCTAGTTCTAGTTTCCATTCAGAATCTATACAGTATGTGGCAAGTACTACAATTACCCAAGTTTGAGAGTTAAGGAAATTCTGCCAAGTTTACAAAAGACAATCATGTGCACATTTCAATTCTGTATGTATAAGCTAGTTAGCAAAGGCATTGCATTCTGTATAGCATTAATGCTTTCTTAAAAGATCTCTTTGACTAATTTCCTAGGCAGTCTAAGGAATTGCATGTAATACAAATTTAAAAGTCCCCTGTAGTAATTCACCTTCTCCCCAGAATGACTTTGAGAGATGGCAAATCTGTCTGTCTTTTAGCTATAGATCCTTTGGATTTGGTGACAGTAGTAATTCCTCTTGTAATCTTGGCTAATGCATTAGCATTCACGGTAATTTCTGCCATTAGACAGGCTCTGCCATGCACCATGACGGTTTCTACTCTGTAATTGTAGGGATCCTCATTAATCCAAAAGAATATTATGACATTGTGAGCTTACAGGAGAGGCAATTCATGACTGACACAATAAAGGCATAAATTATGCTGCTCTTGATGATGAGAGATACAGAGCCGCATTTTTTTCTTTAACTTCTTGCAGAATTAGGATTAAGCAACTGTAAGAAAATTCTTTGTATAATGAAAGTGATGGTATTCAGACACAACCAATTCCAGAACTGCCTTGAGGAAACCTTTTATTTCAGGAAGAGATTAAAATTTCAAAGCTGTTTTCTGGTGGCATTTTTATTGATAATCCTGCATTTAAAGCAGTGCCTTAAAAAATGCACGAGATACACATAGCTGGAACATACCACGTTAGAGACTGCTGCCTAGACTCTGAAAGCTCACAGCTTTTTACACACTGTCCTGGACAGTCTCCAAGATGTGTTTTGACATATGTTAAATTTTTTAACACTTTATTCTCTTTGGTGAGAAAGAGTTGACTTTTGGAGTTGGGTTCTTCTTTGTTAATAAGTAGGTAAAGACTGTTTACTTTTTTTAAATGTAAAAAAGAAGGAAAGGTGCAGATTTTTTTCTCCTAATTTTTATTTAAAATTGTGGGGTACAGTTCAGAGCTAAGTATACAAATATTCACCAAGCAGGTACCCTCATCGATGAGATGTGCTCCCCCCTCCTCCCTGCAGTTTCCCACCACTTTCAATCCTTTTTTAATTTAGGAAAAGAAAAAAAAACCCAAAGGACTTCTCTCTAGTATCTTTTCTCTGTATATAAGATATAACCAATTTAGTTCTCATAGATGGCTTGTTATCTCATAGATGACAAACATACTTGCTCTATTTCTATCTGGGAGGACACTGAAACCTAGAAAGGTCAGTGACTTTTTTAAGGTCACAGATTCTTGTGGCAAGGCCGGGGGGAAAAATATTAAACTTTGTTTCTTTTTTTTTAGGTCTAGTCCTTTTTTTTACAACACAGTGCTGAAATAAATAAAACAATATTTAATATTTACTTAGTGCCTATCGTGCTAAACAACAGTTAAGGATTTGACAACAAGAAGTTTGCAATCCTTTTTGGAAAATTAAGCCAGCACACATGAAATTATCATGAAATGGTGGTAACTTTACAGGTATAATCTCTTTTAATTATAACAAAAATTCAGAGTGGAAAATGCAAGTATTAGTTACACTTTACAGATGACAGAAGAAACACAAACATACTATGTAACTTGATGAAGGTCACAAAGTTAGTGAATAACAGTGCTGGGATTCAGATGTAGGCCATCTGACTGTAGAGCCCAAATACTTAGGCAAATTTATCTCCTGACAGTTAGGGTAATGTGGGGCGAGAGAGGCAGAGGTATGAGTCTAAGCCGGAATGGGAGAAATATCATAAATGTATGGGACTTAACAGAGCTTGGATGGTAGAAAGGATTTAGAGAGAAGAGGGGCATATTCTATGCTGGAAGAATAGAATGATGCTCTCTGAGCATTATGATATTTCAAGGGAAAGGCAAGTACAAAGACTGGTCTCATGTAACAGACTCTGAGCAAGGCAAAGAAGTTAAGGTAGAAATCCCAATTATTTAAAAAATACATCGAAGATTGGGAACAATGTCCTGTCAGACACACCTATACATTCCTGCTTAGAGATCTGAGATTCTGTTCAACTTCTCTCATTACTTATCAATTCAAGTGGAATTTGTTTCAAGTAACAACATGTAGGGATTTCAGTGGTTATTGGTCAACTTTCTCTCACTAATAGAACATATGGAAATGAGGAGCTGTGTCTCTTATCTGTGTGGCTGATGTGACCTCACCACATGGAAACACTCAGGATAAAGGAAAAGAACTTTCTTGAATTTCACATCTTCTGAGTACTGTCAAAAGAAGACTCTAATTGACAGAGTTTCTCTAAAAATAGGTGCCCTTTTGCCACTCCAGAAACATTTCATTCTTTGGAGAGAAGGTTGACAGCTCCTGATGTCAGTGGAGATCTAGTAAACTAGCTTCCATCCACCCTGTATATTTCAAAACATAACACAAGGTAGACACTCCAGAGGAGCAATGGCCTGAGAAAAGCTAACATCTTATCCAGTGCTGTATACTTAGTCCTCCTTTATTACAAGGACTTTCTTTCCAAAGAAGTCAGTTTCATTGAAACTCTGTACTGTACTGTTTCATCTTTGCCATACATACCTTGTACCATTCTTCCAAAGAGTAGGGGATATGAGAATTTTCGGCATTGTTTATGTTTTAAGAGTGTACTTTTTACCACATATTCTGCATGCAGAGACATTTAAAATAAAACTGAAACATAGTGACTTTTTAATAACAATGACTCATGATCCTATATTAAACAAAAAATAAAGCAATAAATTATCCCGAATTTCTAGAAATAACCACTGTTAATACGTGATTTTAGAGAGTGTGCTTTCCTATCTAAATAGATGAGTGGATTGATAAATCTAAGTAACTTGATACAAACAAATAATGTTACACATGCTTTAAAAAAAGTAGTATATTTTAGTTTGCTTGCATTGATAGAAGAAAATATATTATAGTAAAAGGGCTGAAATCTTTAAATTTCAGATAACTTTTTTACTTTTTTAATCACAAAAGATACTATTTCTATAAAACCATTCTCAAGTTGAAATATCATATGAAACATTAAAAAATTGAAATATTATAATTTAAGCTACATTATTCAATTTGTTAATAGAAATTAAAGGATACTAAAGAATGAGATGATCAGTGTTCTTATACATATTATTTTAAACTGATTTTTCTATTTTTATTGGTAAAATGGCATTCTCTTCTATAATAATAATTCCTATCATTTAGTGCTGATTCTTTAGATAAAACGATTGCTTTTCCCCCACCAGCTTCTTAATTGTGTTCTTATTTTTTATTTAGCTATTACTTAAATGAATTTCATTATTTCCTTCTCCCACCTGTCTGCAAAGGGTATATGCTATACTCCCTGAGATTTTTATTATTTGAAGATAATTATTTACTGCTTTTCTAGGGTTTAGAATTCTTAGATCAATTTCTTGGTTGACAGTATATCATTGTCTTCCAATAGCAAGTGTTGCTGTATATTTTCTCACAGCCTAGCCTCTCCTCTCCACATAATTTACTGTAATATTGATCATATTAGCAAAACAATGATGTATCTACTTTTTTGAAAATATTATTTCTGAAGGCATCAACAATCCTTTTATTTCAGCCAGTTGCTCTCCAAGACTACCATGCAGCCTAATCCTGAGACTTCTTTCTGTCATCCTTTGTAACATTTTGTGTTAGGTCCCTAATTAATGACTTTCATATCTTTGCTTTTGTTCATCTATTCCTGTATTTTGGCCACATCCTTTCTGCAGTAGTTAAAGATCATATAAAAAACAGAAGGCATTGTGATGCCTATTTTTTCAACTGGTTTCCTCTATGCCTATGGTACTGAGTGATCACCGTAGCCTTCTCTTATACTGTTGTCACTATTACCTGGATATTTCCTTCCTTTTTTAGTATTTAATTCTCTTATTTTGAAATGGTTGCCGTTGTTGTTCCATATTATATTGATTTTGTGTTTACTCTCTTATTTTGATAGAGGATGCCACCTAGTAACTTGCAGAGAAATTCCTTCAGGCATTTATAATTTCAGTGGTGCCCATAAAATAATGATTCTTGATCATTGATACATGACTTACTTTTTAAGACTTTATGGACTCTATTCCTTTATTGTTGCATTCTGAAATTTCACAATCATGTGCTGCCTGTGAGAAAAGTTTTTCAACAATTTTTTTAATCTCATTTTTCTGTTGTTCTTTCTTAAGGAAATGTTGCTATTCAGATATTGGACCTTCTGGAATAGTTACTACTTTTCTTAATGTTTGTCTTCTCTTACTTTTGCTCTATTTTGGGGAGAGTTCCTCAACTATACTTTCTACTTCTATAATTGTCGTGTTTTAATTTCTAAGGATCTTTATTGATCTCTCAACATCCCTATTTTGTTTCATCCTACTCTTGTTTCATGAATATAGTAAGTCTTCATATATCTCAAATGATATAAATAAAAGTTTCTAAAAATTTTTTTCTTCGTTTTGTATTATTTCTTGCAAGTCACTTTTTCTTCTGTTCTCTTATTTGAACCTCTGTCTTCTATGTGAGAAGTTTCTTCAGAAGTCTGGGAATTCCCAGTTCTACATCTCATGATTAAGATATGTATGTGTAAGGGGTCATGTCTAAAAGGCTAATTAGAAACATTGTGTGCATAGTAAAGTTTGTTCACCTTGAGATTTCCTATAGAGTATTTATTGGGCTACTCTTTTATGAACCTAAGTCAGAATCTGTAGATCTTTTTTATAGGGCTAATGGGATGGCTTAGAGAGTACTCTTCTAGTATCCTGTTTAAAAGGTCTATTTGACACTAGGATATTGGAATACAGTGGAACCCTCTAGGTTTCTGCATCTTTGGAGCATATTAGAATATAAATTCAACTTTTTAATATGTTTGGACATTAATTTTATATCTATATGATCCAGTTTCCAATAGTTAGTACTATTCCACATCTTGTGTTCTTACCATTCTTGGATGTTTAAGCAAACAAACAAAAAAATCTTTGTTATAGTTGTAGTGGGTCTTAGAATGGAGTAAACTTATTTATTTATATTAATCAAGCATCTTAACCTTGAAGTCTATCATTTTATATTAGCTTATTAATTTTCTCTTATCTTCAAATTAGCTATAATTAGCTCAAGCCTTTTCATAATTCTGCTACACTGATTTTCAACTGAATCAGTTCAATGCCATATTCTTTGTAATTTATTTAACTGTAGCCATATTAGTTAACACAAGAGACCAAATGAAGAAGATAGCCATTTTTATTTTCGTTGTATAGAAGAGAGACTAAGGCACCCAGAGGTTATGTCATTTGCTCAAAGTCACACAGTTAGTAAGAAAAGTTGTTAGGTTTAAGATTCAGTGTTACTTCTCAGCATATGCTAGTAACCACTATAATATTCTAGCTTTAAGATGTTGTTCTACGTCTCTATCTGTCACCTTAAAAATTCTCATTCTGCAATTTTCTCATCTAATTGTTGAAATGTTCTCTTGTAAAATTTTCATTTCATTACATTCTTCCATAGTATAAAATGCTACCGGGTTGGTTTTTCTTTTTTTTCTGTTTATTTAATTTGTTCCCAGATAGTGTTCTTCCAACTTTGTAGCACGCTATACTATTTTAATAATTATTATTATATTCATTATGACTACTTAAAATAGTTCGTTTTTACAATTAACGTGACACTTTTCTCAGTATACTCATACTTAATGTGAGAAGAGTTAAATGCTCTCATATTGTGTGGGGAACTCTTATGTCAATTTATCCTTAGCTGGAATGCTCTACTTTCTAAATACTAGTTCTAGAAATGACTATTGCTTTTCTTGTGAGGAACACTTGATGAGGGACTTGAAATATTTTCTCTATTCTGAGACATTTTTTAAGTTTATAGCATCACTGCCTACTCAGCCCATAAAGTTCTTTGTGCTACAGTGTCATTTCCTAGTTAGCACTGTGCTCTAGAAGGCCCCCAAGGCCTTTGACTTTGCTAATGTCCTGGAGTGGTTTGATGGACTTCTAAGATAAACAGTTTTACTATAATTGTATGAAAAGCTATTATAGTCACACTACCAAAAAAACCTGGCTACTATTTGCAGAGTATTTATAAGCTTTCAAGATACAGATCAGTTACAATCTTTCTCTTCACTTCTTTTTTCTTTTTTTTTTTTAATTTTTTTATTTTTTTGAGTTGGAGTCTCACTCTGTCGCCCAGGCCGGAGTGCAGTGGCCGCTCCCGGCCACCACAGCCTCGACCCGCTGGGCTCCGGCGATCGTTCCGCCTCAGCCTTCTGAGTAGCTGTAATTACAGGCACGCGCTACCACGCCCGGCTAATTTTTTGATTTATTGTAGAGATGAGGTCTTGCTGCCCAGACGGGTCTCGAACCCGCGCGCTCAGGCAATCCACTCACCTTGGCCTCCCAAAGCACGGGATTACAGGCTGAGCCACCGAGCCCGGCTTTTTTCTCTTCACTTGGTGAGTAGAGGTGAGATGAGGCAAGACTGAGAGGTTAGGCATTAGACACAAACACATGCTCCTTTTCTAGCCATGGACAGCACCATTATAGTTTATGAGATTATAAACTATAGTCTCATTTGGGAAGCTAGAAATTTCCTAGAAGTATTTTTTTAACTACATTTTGAGTCATTAAATTATATATTAAAAGAGAAGTTTTCTATAATCCATTTTCTTGCCATTATTTTAATCATATTGTCACTCCTCATCAAAATCTATCAGAAATAGAAAAAGAGAGTCAACCTGATAATAAATAGAAATCAGAGTTGAGTTCAGTATAAATAGGTAGCATAAGTATTCATTCCTGCTGGGAAAAGGAACTTGGAAATTTTTGTGTTCAAGTTTTTATTTTATCCATAAAGTGACTGAGGTTCAGAGAGATTAAATTAACTTCTCGAGATTTCAAGATTTCACTCTGTCTGCTCAGAACTCAAGCTTCCCAGTTCCCATTCCACAGATGTTTCCACTTTACCATACTGTCTTCTAAATTGCATGCAAAAATAACTATTTAGGAAGTATTCTGTACAGGCTTATAGACAGTATATTTTCTTCAAATAGAACTTGAGTTCTTTTCCATGTAGCTTTTTCCAATTAGGATATACAACATCTAATAAGCAATCAATGGTTCTTCCTATTCACTGGATTGGAACATTGCTAAAATGGACAACAAAATATATAAACTTATTTTTTTTGTACTATGGAAGTTCTTTTTTAAATGACTTTTACCCACTCAAAAAGACATATGATCTTCTAACTATACTAATACAGGAAAATTTATTTAGATCATGGGTCTACTATACCTAGGTTCTCCCAATAATCAAATGTATGGTCATTACCAGACTCTAAATGATTCTAAAATATTCTGTTTTTACTTTTTAGCTATATTAAGAAATGTTTACAAATATAGCTATCTTTAATGTGACTAGCATAATATAATTTAAATGCACCTTGAATATCCTAATTACACTAAAAAACTTGTTTTATTTCTCCCATTTTACAAGTTGAAAATTTGAGATTCAAAGATGATAATCCACAGGCTGATGTTCCTTTTTGGGGGTAAGGTTTTGAATAAAATTTAAAGGTAAGTCTTCCACTTTTTGATTGAATAATATTCTATTCATGTGTATACCACATATTGTTTATCCGTGCTTCTTGGGTTGCTTCCACCTTTTGGCAATTGTGACTAATGCTGCTATGGACTTGAGAGTATAATTACCTCTTCAAGTCCCTACTTTCAACTCTTTGGAGAATATTTTCAGAAGTGAAATTGCTGGTTCATTTGGTAATTCTATTTTTAATATTTTCTTGAACCACCATGTTGTTAACAGTTGTACCATTTTACATTGCCACCAACAGTACACAAAAATTCCAATTTCTCCACATCTTCACCAACAATTATTATTTTAATTTCTTTCTTTCTTTTCTTTCCTTTCTTTCTCTTCTATTCTTTTTCCTGATAGTAGTCATCCTAATGAATGGTTAATAACCTATTTCTTCCTTCTGAATCTTATTCTTTCTTATTTTCACTGTAATGTGCTTTGTAATATCTTCTTAGCTGCTGCTTATGGTATTCATACTGTTCAGTCTATTTGTAGCATATGAAAGGTTTTACAATTTAGAGATGTGGTACTGTGCAGGATTACCAACTGGTAGTAAATTCAGTCAAAATAAAAAAGACCTGGGTTAGGGATCCTTAAAAAATATGTTTACTAGCATTGCATTCAAGAACATAAAATATCCTATATACTCCCATAATGGAAACAGAGGTTATTAATGCTAGAAAATATTAATTGTGTCAACATAGAGATATCCTTTATTTACAATGAGTACATTGATTTAATGCAAATGTTACTGCTGCAATTTTCTCTTTAAGTATAATCATGCACAAATGACATGAAATTATAAAAGAAAATTTAGGAAATTTCACAAAGTAACAAAAGAAGTTATTCTACCATTAAGATATAACTATATTTATTTTGTTCAACTTTTGGTAACACGTTACTTCTTAAATACACACACTCAGATTTATAAATGTATATATTGTAGATACTGACTTTTTCACATAATTCAATAACAAGAGTGATCTTCCAGTCTTAATCTACCTTATTAACTATTCACTGAAAATATGTTTTTCAGAATAGCTGCATGCTCTTCAATCAATACAGAAAAAAACATTCATTTCCTTATGATTTCACATTTAGGTTTAAAATCCTTTGTTATTATTAATAACAGTATGATAGTTGTCATAATCTGTGTCCCCACTAATTATTTTATTCTGGAATTCAAATTAGCTTGTCAATGGATACAAATATGTTAAATCTATTATTCATATTGCTATGTATTGGCCTATCATAGAAGCCTACATTCCTGAATTGATTTGATTGTTTGGAAGATTCAAGTTAAAATTTTGCAGGAATGTTACATAATGACATTTTGTATATGCTTTATATCTTATAAAAAGGCTTCATACATTTATTTTCTATACAATCCTAACTAATGAGCAAATGTGCCTCAGTTTTCTCATTTGTAAAATAAAAGGCAAAGGGAGGAGAGAGTCATAGAATATATATTTTCAAGGTTCTCAACTATACTGACCGGTTTTTTACTTAATAAGTTATAGAAATTTATATATAAGTATAAAATTATTTGCTGATTTTGATTTACTATCGTGATCTCAGGACTTTTTTTCCTTCTAATTTTGCAGAATGAAGGTCTTTGCATACATATACCACTAATTATTTAATTTTCTGACTCTCATGAAGTCTATTAAGAAATTTAAAAATAATTCTAATTGTTAATTTGATTTTTAATAAAATGGATATATTTTAAAATGGGATTTTAATTAGTATAGTAAGACCAACTTATTCCAGAATCAAAATGATGTGATACATAGAGAAATTATCTTTAAATAAAAATTAGAATATTTTTTCTACTTTCCTTTTTTATAGCATAAAAAATTCCAAACTCTATTTCTCATATTTTCAATACTTAGTGGAGTAAGATTCCAGGAAACATTATTTACTTTCATTCCCAGTGTATAATATTAACAAGCTCTTAGCCGGGCTCGGTGGCTCAGCCTGTAATCCTGCGCCTTTGGGAGGCTGAGGTGAGTGGATTGCCTGAGCCCGCGGGTTCGAGACCTGCCTGGGCAGCGAGATCTCATCTCTACAATAAATCAAAAAATCAGCCGGGCGTGGTAGCACATGCCTGTAGTTCCAGCTACTTGGAAGGCTGAGGCGGAAGGATTGCCGGAGCCCAGCAGGTCGAGGCTGCAGTGGCCGGGAGCGGCCACTGCACTCCAGTCTGGGTGACAGAGTGAGACTCCAACTCAAAATAAAATAAAATAAAATATTAACAAACTCTTAATAATATTAAAACTGTTCAACTGTATTCTTATTATCATATATTAACTTCTACATCATGATGTTGTCTTATATACACTTAAAAAACCATATTGCTCCCTACAATGCATTGTTTAGACACATAACAGCTTGAGAGATGACAAATTAACTGAAGAGAAATTAGCAAAGACAAGATTTAGAATACTGGGTCAAGGAACTTATGAGAATATTTGACTTGTCTACCTAGTAATGTAACTTAAGAAAAAAGGAAAATCTAGTTACACTCCAAAAAATGAAATACTTAGAAAGTGATTCCTACAATTTAAAATGCATTATTGAATGTATTTAATAAATAGATACATTATTGTGGAATTTATTCAAACATTTCAAGCTCAGTTACTCTTAAATGGACATTTTTTTCTTGTCTTTTCCCTAAAGAGGATCTTAAATCATAGAAATTATATTTTGAGAGAAAGCTAGAGTCTGCTATAATGTCCTATTCTTCCATTCTTGTTTGTATTATTTGCATAAACTGTGCTCTCAGCATTTCTTTTACTCCCTCTCTAGTCTCCAGGAGGGAACTCCTTGGAGACTGTTGGTGTAGCATAAAATAAACCACATACTATAACAAAGTTTTTTAAATTTTTTGCTATGAAGAAGTTGTACATTGTTCCATTGCTGCCTAATGGAGAACCAAAAAAGAAAACAACAACAACATATAACAGGAAAAAATATTTAAACTGTATTGCTAACTGTGGACGTCTCAGGAAAATGTGTTTCTCCGTGAAGAACAGAATTGCTGCATAGCTTATTGTTTTTCCCTAGTCTGAGGACAGTTCTGACAATTTTCAAATTCAGATTAGTGCAGGAAACATTTTTTGACTGCCTGCTAGGATATTAGACTATAGATAAGAACCATTAAGATATAGATGTGTAACATAGTCCTGCCCTCAAGAAACCTCAGGCGAGGGACCACGGGGAGAAAAAGAAGCCATAAATGAATGTTTACCATCCATTAGGAGAACTGCAATGGAGGGAAAAGCAATGAAGTAGTACAGAACAAAAGAGTAGGTTAAGGAAAGTTCTCAAAAGGATTTCATGTCTGAGCTCGTTTTGAAGGACATTGAAATAAAAAGGACTGGCCAAGCTAATGGGTATGAGTAGTGGACATTCAAACAAGAGGGCTAGAATGTATAACAGCAAACAGATGTAAAATAACATTAAAAAAAAAAAAGAAATCACCGATATTTTATTATGGAGCACAAAATGTGAAGGAAAAGTTAGTTAAAAATAAGACTGGAAAAAATAATTGCATGTGTTATCACCAAAGGCCAAGAGTGCTACGCTGGCAGCTTGGACTTTGCCCTGGAGACCATGAGGAGTCGCTAAAATGGTAAGGGAATAATTAAGTTCACACCCTGTGAAACCAGAAGGAGAAAGATCTTTGACAAGGTTATACTGTAAATAATAGTTATACTGATGAATTAAGGGATCACATATTGGAAGTAATGTGCAGAATCAAAAAATATTTGGAAGATAAGGACAGAAGGGAATGATAATTGCTCATCGCATATGAGGAAGATTGAAAAGTCATTGCAGTCTCTCAGATTTATGATCTGGGTGATTGGATGTATAATAATGGCAACATCCAAAGTAGGAAATAGAGGACAAAGCTCAGGTTTTTAGGACATGGATAATAACTTCATTTTAAATGTCTTCACATTGTGGTATTCATTTACATTCATAAAGAGATATCTAATAGACATGCATGAAGCTTGCAGAATCTACTGAGGTCTAGATTTAAAAGATGGATGTAAGTGATGTCAAAAATTAAAATAGACAGGACCTCCATGTTCTAATGGTGTTTTCTTAGACTCCGTGTTTATTTTTTTGGCATTCATTAATTACAGAGCCAAACTAAAGGACACAGTTATTTATATCTCCTCATGATCTGCAACCCATATTCTGAAATAATTCCTTATCTAATTCTCACACACCAAGCCAATAATTCTCTTGCCATAAAACAACCCTAGGCCAGATGCCCAACAACTAGAGCGCCTCTAGGGCCTAAGGCCCTTCTGAATTTTTAAAACTGCCAATCTGATCTGTTACACTGCTCTATTTTTCCTTTTTCCCATAGATAAACCCAATACATACTCTGGCCTAGCTTTTCCCTTCCTTATTGCTTCTGCCTTCTGACAAGACCTGGTACTTCCCTCTCCCTATGGCCTTCATGGCCTGGCATGGCCCCTTCTCTTGGGAAATGTAAGAAATAAATTCTTCTTTCAAAAGCAGCTGTCTCCACATTTGTCACCTTACCATATCTTATTAAAACAAATTCCAGAAATAAGTCTTGAAGTGAGCAGTCAATGAGAAGCAGATGTGGGTCAAAGATAGAAGCCCGGGGAATTAGGAATATCAGGGCACAGAATTAATGATAAGAGAAGGACCAGGACATGTTTAACATTTATTATATTTTCAAGTTAGGGAAGTTTTAAATGACATCAGCTAAAATAGCTATTGAAAAAGTGTTCACTTACTTACAAAATGAAGTTATTATTAATGATTTTAGAAAATCATTTATGGATATGGTAGAACACAAGGATGGATTAGAAATTCTTTATGGATATCAGTTTTTCCTGCTAGTATTTCTTTACTCAGATAAAACTCACCATAAGCTGTGATTTCTGATCTTTAAGAACACAGTTCTTAAAAATTCTTCAAAGTACAAAGGTAAATGCACTTTATATAATATGTGTCCTGTAGACATATATTTAGAAACACAATTTCTCAACTATAGTATGACAATTAGGGGGAAAAATGTACACTGAATCACAGACATAAGAAAGGCTGTGTGAAAACATTGAATGTATGAGTAAATTATCACTAAACATGGAATGAAATTCAACAGACTTTGTGAAATTGTGCAAATGTATAGGTGTGGACAAAATTTATAATTAAATTATAATTATAGTTAAACTTTATAATTTTAGGGGGTGGAAATAATTTGAAAACGTTTATTTGGCTAAGGACTTATAATTCTTTCCCCATATTACATGGCACATGATCTTTGAATCTTTTTCTATTAATTATTTTACCTAATTCGTACCTCTGCATTCGCAAAATAGGAGGGTTACTTATAACTCTACCCTTCACTTCCTCCTCATTGCTTATTGGGAGTCTTGCTCTCATAGGCACCCCCTTTCTCACAGGCTTCTACTCTAAAGATCTAATTATCGAAGCCGCCAATACCTCATACACCAACGCCTGAGCCCTCTCTATCACACTACTTGCCACATCCTTAACAGCCGTTTACAGTACCCGCATCATCTTCTTTACACTCCTAGGCCAACCCCGTTTTCCAACTTCAACAAGCATCAACGAAAATAACCCCCTCTTAATCAACCCCATTAAACGCCTAGCCCTAGGTAGCATCTTCGCGGGTTTCCTCATCTCACACTCCATTCCCCCCATAATAACTCCGCAAATAACCATGCCACTATATCTAAAACTCTCAGCACTTGCTGTAACCATCATAGGATTTACACTAGCTATAGAACTCAATAACCTCACGTACTTCCTTAAACTAAAATGACCTACTCAACCCCTTCTATTCTCCAATTTACTAGGCTTTTTTCCAATTACAACCCACCGCCTATATCCCCTTATAAGTATACATATAAGCCAAAATACAGCATCCTCACTTCTAGATCTTCTCTGATTAGAAAAAACAATACCAAAAACTACAGCCATAATCCATATGTATACATCCACCACTACCTCCAGTCAATCAGGCATAATTAAACTATACTTTTTATCCTTTCTCATTACTATATTACTTGGAGCCCTTCTAATCATTATCTAAAACCCCGAGTAATTTCAAGCACAATAAAAATAGTAACAAACAAAGTTCAACCAGCAACCCCTATTAGCCAACTACCACTACCATACAAAGACGCCACCCCTACAGAATCTTCACGAAACAAACTAAATATATCACCCCCAAAAGCAACCCAATCTTCCAAACCCTTAAATCCAATACTATCACGATATACTATCCACACTACCACACATACCACACTGCATGAAAAATTTGATATGGGAGGATTCTTGGGAAGATGACAGTGGAACCATCTAAGTAAATCCCAGTGTGAAAGAGTGAGTGTGTGGAAAATTTTGCATACATTGGTGAATAAGTGGGTGTGTGACTGGCTGACTGAATGGGAACTCGGAAACAAGTGAACAGGGCTCTCCTGGCAAAGTGACTGGTGCCACAGCTGCTCTGCTTGACCCCTAGAACTTCCCAGGGTGCAGAAGACAAGCACCATTTAAAAAAAAAATCAACAAAGTCCTTCCCTGGAAGAAGCTGCTGGGAGAGACTGCCAGCTCCAGGCTCTGCCACACCACTACAGTGCCTGACCAGACTCTGATAGCAAGGGCTGTGGAGGGAACACAGTGAGGGAGCCCAGAGGCAGAGCCCCACTGGAGAAGACAAAAGAGACAGCCTGCCACCATCTTGAAAACCGCGCAGGAAAGTGCTCTGGCCTGCTCACCATGGAGCAGCAGACAGGATCTGATCTCTGTGACTGACAGATTAACTACTCAGGGGTTGATTGTGACCTAGAGGAAATATCCCAAAGCACAAACTCCAGAGGGACAGGACAAGTGCTGATTTAGCCACAGGACAAAGGATGGGGCCAGAAAAGGATGAGGAAGACCTCCAAAGAGATCAGTGGTGAGTCTGGAGAGGACCCAACCTCCTTCTCCCCAGCAATCCTCTGAATTTTATACCTATACTACTGTGATATGACTGAGAGGAATAAGCCAGGTGGACCCCAGACATCAGTCACAACAGGAAGACTCCACTCCAGGATAAGCCTTGCTGGGGCACCCCACTGTTAATACCTGGGGAAGAGACAATCACACACCTCCCACCAGAGGGGATCTCTCTGACCATAATAGAGTAGGAAGGGAGGACTGAAGCTCCACCAACTCCCACTGCCCCCTCCTTCTTCCCTGGGTCAGACACTGGGGAGATTGTGAATGAGGCCAAGGTTCTGCAGGAGGTAGCAGAAGGGGCAGCTGAGAGAAACAATTACAGAACCTGCCACGAGATGACAGGTTCTTTTTGTTGTTGTTGTTATTGTTATTTTAAAAACTATTTTTCCTTTGTGCATAAATGTGTAAGGGTTTTATCTTTATCCCCTCATCCTTTTTTTATTTCTTTCTTCTTTTGTTTTTGTTTTCTGTTTGCATGTGTGTGTGAAAGATGGAGTGTTCATCTTTCAGTTTTTTTCTTTGTATTTTTTTGATTTTTTGTTCTCTTTTTTTATCTCAATATGAGTGTGAATACATGTGTGAGGATTTGATTTGGATTCAGCTTTTTTTCTTCTCTTTTCTTTTCTTTTTTTCCCCCTCTTTTTCTTCTCCTTTCGTTTTGAGTTGGGTGTTTGGTTTTCCTGTTGGTTTTTTGTTGTTGTTCATTTTGTTTTGCTTGGTTGTTATTCCAGTTTGTTTTGGTGTGTGTGTGTGTGTGTGTGTGTGTGTCTGTGTGTGTTTTTGTGTTTAGATGTTGTTTGCTTTGGTTTCTGATCTTCCTTTTTTTTATAGATCTTTTCTTTTTGAGTTGAAGTCTCACTCTGTCGCCCAGACTGGAGTGCAGTGGTCGCTCCCAGCCCCCGCAGCCCCGACCTACTGGGCTCCGGCGATCCTTCTGCCTCAGCCTTCCAAGTAGCTGGAACTACAGGCGTGCGTTCCCACGCCCGGCTAATTTTTTGATTTTATTGTAGAGAAGAGGTCTCACTAAGTTACCCAGGCAGCTCTCAAACCCACGGGCTCAGGCAACCCACTCACCTTGGCCTCCCAAAGCACAGGATTACAGGCTGAGACACCGAGCCCAGCCCTATTTTTTTATTTTTTATTATTCCTTAAAATTTTTGTCCATCTCATTTCATTCTACTTTTCTCTGTTCTCCTCATTATTGTTACTGTATCTTGGATTCAGGAGGTTTATACCTATACCCATTGCATTGTCAGATAGAGTGGGGGTGGGGAGTGGGTCTAAGGGAACCCATACCACAATCAGTGAACACTGTGATTTGCAAGTAGTTTCTGAATCCTAACTCTCCATCCTCTACCTTATTTGCCTATCAAAAACTGCAAGAGACAGCAAAGCTTCCCACCCACAGCCCTGTTTTAAAATAGAACAATTTCAGAGCCCAGATCAGGGGAGGGCTAAGCAAATATCAGAGGTGAAAGCCTTTCCCACCACCACTGAATACTAAGAGAAAAGAAAGAGATCTGCCACAAATGAGAAAAAATTAACAGAGGAACACAGATAATTCCCAGTGTTACAAGAGAACACACCTGAAAAATCAGACATCAGAGCCCAAAAATGAAAGTCACCAATGACTGGCCCCAGAATGCAACAGGAATTATGGAATGGATGGAAATAGTGAATAAGACTCAAGATAAGATACAACACTGAAAGAATGTAACGGAGATTTTGGCCATAAAAAATTTCATCCAGGAAATAAATAACAAGATGACAAGCATGGAAAGCAGAATTAATTAAGCAGAAGAAAGAATCTCAGAACTTGAAGACCAAAACATGGAATTAACCTGATCTATAAAATACACAGAAAGGAAACTCAAAAAGAAAGAACAAAACCTCCAGGAGGAAGGGTTCCAGTAAGATGGCAATGGCATAGGTGGAATTGTGAGATTCTCTGAACATGAGTTCCCAAAAAAACTTACTTTTCTTCCCCCACACCCCTGCCCACTGCCAGCCACACTGGTCTGAGGCCCAGGGACCCTTGGTCCCACACAGGGCCAGATGTTGTGGCCCCTGGCTGCTGCTGTTCCACTATACGTGACTCCCGCCTGCATGGGAGTGTCAGGTCTCGGCTCCCTCCCTGGCTACATTGTCTTGCCCAGCACCCAGCACCAGGCTATCAGTCACTCAGGGAGGCTCTGTGCACCCTCTCCTCAGAGATACCGATTCCATTTCTGACTGAAGTACCCTGTGAGTGGCCAGGGCCACTCTCGCCACTCACTGCCTTCCCTTTGGAGCTCTGGAGCTCTGGAACTCTGGGCCCACTCTGGCTGAGGCACTCAGCGTGCAATCCCATGCTTGTGTAGGGGAACAGCATATCTTAAGGAGGTGCTGATCGGAGAGAAGGGAACTTCCGACCCCCTCTTCCACCCCAGCCCACTGGTGGCACCCCGGATCCAACGCCCAGCTGTGCAGCTGATCCCCGGTGCCTCCCACGCCACCACAGTCCAACATAGTGGATTGCCCAGGGATCCAGACGAACAGAGAGAAAGTATCTGTGAAAGAGAAACTGCCACATTGGCCATTCTTCAGACAGAGATTTGCATTGCCCCACTCACCTATGAGCAGCATCCACCTCGGTTCCTAAGGTAAGGTTGCTAAACAGGAGACAAAGCCTCTCCCCTACGCTAAATCAGACAAAGGCAACTAAGCATCGCAGACCTCCCAGGAAGCAGGCTAAAAGAAAACCCAAGCTGCGAGTAAATTTAGCTGTCTGTAATGAAAACAAAAGGGAGAGGCTGGAGATCAGAGCTGAAGAGACTTTAGACACTCAGGAAAGTTTCCAGAGCTAGTCTGATTTCTTATTTTGACTTTTGATTTTATCATTTTGACTGTTTGTTTTGCTCACTTTTGCTTTCTTTTTGACTTACACTATCTGTTTGCGTTAGGCAAAGCACATCAAAAGACATGATTTTATTGGTCTGTCTTTGTGTAGCTACCAGTATTCTTTAGGGCATTTTGCTTGCATATTTTTTCACTTCTCTCCAGCCTTGTGTCTCTATTTCACCTGATAATGGGTATGTCTGTTTTCCCTCTCACTCTTCTCTCTTTCTAACTTCCTATTGACCCCCGCTTCCTCCATTATTTTCCTCTTTTTTACCTCCTTTTGTTCCAGGGACAAAACCTACATACTGCTGCACAGACAGATTGTAAGGCAGAGGGAAATAGGTACCAGTGGGCTCCTAAATCTGTTGGTGGATGCTGGAATCAGCATATAGATTCTGAATAACAGCTTCCTCCTCAATTAAACCTCAAAACTGCAGAAAGTACACCCACAGCCCACACTCCAACCTCAAAAGTGAACAAAGCCAGAGGACCCTGATAAGGAAGAACAGGAGATTGCAAAAGTGAATCAAAAGCAACGCCACCT
The DNA here is from genome assembly GCF_000164805.1 of Carlito syrichta. NCBI lineage: Eukaryota > Metazoa > Chordata > Mammalia > Primates > Tarsiidae > Carlito > Carlito syrichta. Next base: position 157,565 of record NW_007258076.1, on the reverse strand, counting down.
TCCCTGAAAAACAGAATTAAAGAAGAGGAGGGAAAGTGGGAGACAGAGAAAAATCTACACAAATGAAAAAAAACCAAAAGAAGAATATGGGTCTCTCTCAGACCCCTGGGAGGGCAGACACTGCGAAAACTGACTTCAGAATGCAAACAATGAAGAGCCCCCAGAATGACTGGTCTAAAACTACAAACCTAGATATCAAGACATTAATGGAGAGATTAAAAAGAATTAAGGAGAGACAAGAAGAAACTAAGAAGGAGTTGATAACTGATAACAGTAATAAAGAATAATGTGAATGAAATAAATAACAAACTGATAGGCATGGAAAGCAGAATTATCCAAGCAGAAGAAAGAATCTCAGAGCTAGAGGACCAAAATATAGAACTAACCCAAATTTAAAAACACAGAAAACAAGCTCAAAAAGACAGAACAAAACATTCAAGAGACGAGTGATTACTTCAAGAGATCGACCTAAGAGTAATTGACCTTCCTGTGGCAGAAAGAGAGACAGAGACCACACTGGAACAAACTTTCCAGGAGATTATTCAAGAAAACGTCCCTCATCAAATCAGTGATGCAAAAATTCAAACACAAGCGATTCAGAGAACCCCTGCAGGACAACAAAGAGAAGACCAACTCCTAGACATATAATAATTCACCTAAACAAATTAGGTATAAAAGAAAAAATCCTAGGCAGCAAAAGAAAAAAGTCAGATCAGTTACTGTGGAAGACCAATTAGAATAGCAGCAGATTTATCTACAGAAACCCTGAAGGCTAGGAGAGCTTGGAGCCCTATCTTCAAAGTCCTAAAAGAAACAATTTCAACCAAGAATAACCTACCCAGCCAAGTTAAGCTTCATCAGCAAGGGAAAATTAAAATCTTTCCCAGATATCCAAACCCTAAGAACTTATGCTGCCACCAGGCCACCTCTACATGAAACACTTCAGAAAGTACTAAACACAGAAGAAAAGGAAAAATGAACAACGTTCTTCAAAAGAGTACAGGAAAAAGAATAATATATACATGAACCAACCCACAAACCAAAAGAAAGACAAAAAAATCAAGCAAAAGAACAACAACTCTATAAGAACTCTATGATAGGGATGAACTCTCACATTTCAATAATTAGCCTGAATGTGAATGGACTAAATGCACCACTGTAAAGACATAGAATGGCAAAATGGATAAAATACCACCAGGCAACAATATATTGCCTTCAAGAGACCAATCTCACTGGAAAGGACATACAGAGACTCAAAGTAAGAGTATGGGAAACAAATTTTCAGGTGAATGGAACACACAAAAAAAGGAGGAGTCACGATCCTAATTTCAAACAAAATACCATTTAAGCTATCAAAAATTAAAAAAGCTAAACAGGGCCACTACATAATGATAAAAGGTTCACTCCATCAACAAGAAATATCTATCCTAACATATATGCACCCAACATAGGAGCACCAACTTTCATAAAGCAGCTTCGAGAAAAACTAAAGAAAGATATTGACTCTAACAACATCATAACTGGGGATTCTAATACCCCACTCACAACCCTAGACAGATCATCAGGACAAAATATCAGCATGAGATTCAGAACCTCAATATGACTCTTGACCAAATGGACTTAATCGATACCTACAGAACACTCCATCCAAAGACCACAGAATACACATTCTACTCATCACCGCATGGAACATACTCTAAGATCAACAACATACTTGGCCATAAATCAAGCATAAGCAAATTTAAAAGGACTGAAATTTTACCATGAAACTTCTCGGACCACAGTGGAATAAAAATAAACATTAACACCAACAAGGGCCCACCAAAACCCACAAAGACATGGACACTAAACAGCATGGTGCTAAACAACTCCTGGGTCAATGATGAAATCAAAACAGAGGTCAAAAGATGTCTGGAAACAAATGAAAATGAAGAAACATCTTACTAAAATCTCTGGAACACCTTAAAAGCTGTAGTAAGAGGGGAATTTATATTCCTACAAACACACATGAAGTAAATGGAAGGAACACAAATTAACAGCCTAACAAACCACCTAAAGAAGCTGGAAAAGCAAGACCACCAAAATCCTAATTTCAGCAGAAGAATCCAGATCACCAAAATAAAAGCCCAAATCCAGGACTTGGAAGACAAAAAGATAATACAAAAAAATCAATGAAACAAAAAGCTGGTTCTTTGAAAGGATAAACAAGATCGATGGTCCCCTAGCTAGACTAACCAAGAAAAAGAGAGAAAAAAACAAAATAAGCACAATCAGAAACACAAAAGATGAAGTCACATCTGACCTTGAAGAAATACAAAAGACCATTAGAGACTACTATGTACACTTGTATGGAAACAAACTTGAAAACCTTAAGGAAATGGGGGACTTTCTGTCATCACACAACCTGCCTAGGTTGAAACAAGAGGAAATTGAGACCCTAAATAGACCAATAACAATCAAGGAAATTGACTACGTAATAAGAAAACTACCTACAAAAAAAAAAAAAAAAAATCCCTGGACCAGAGGGCTTTCCAGCAGAATTCCACAAGACATTTAAGAAGGAGCTGATACCAATCCTACTGAAGGTATTCCAGACGATTGAGAAAGATGGAACTCTCCCCAAATCATTTTACGAAGCTAGCATCACATTGATAACCAAGCCAGGTAAAGATCCAACAAAGAAAGAGAACTACAGGCCAATATCTTTGATGAACATAGATGCTAAAATTCTCAACAAGATCCTAGCAAACCGGATTCAACAACACATCTCAAAAATCATCCATCATGACCAAATAGGCTTCATACCTGGGATGCAAGGCTGGTTCAACATTCATAAAACCATAAATGTAATTAAGTACATCAACAGATTTCAAAACAAAAAACACATGATTATATCATTTGATGCAGAAAAAGCTTTTGATAAAATCCAGCACCCCTTCTTGATAAAAACCCTTGAACATCTAGGCATATGGGAACATACCTCAAAATAGTAAAAGCCATCTACGAGAAACCCACAGCCAGCATACTCCTAAATGGACAAAAATTGGAACCATTTCCCCTGAAAACTGGGACAAGACAAGGATGCCCATTTTCACCCCTCCTGTTCAATATAGTATTGGAAGTCCTGGCTAGAGCAATCAGAGAAGAGAAAGCAATCAGTGGTATCCAAATAGGAAAAGAGGAAGTCAAGTTATCTCTCTTTGCAGAACATGATCGTGTAACTTGAAAACCCAAGATAATCTGTCAAAAACCTCCTTACACTGATAAAGGACTTTGGCAAAGTCTCAGGATATAAAATAAATGTGCAAAAGACAATCTCATTTCTTTACACCAATAATAAACAAAAACCCAAATAAAAAGCACAATTCCATTCACAACAGCCACAAAAAATGAAATACCTTGCCATCTTCTAACCAGAGATGTGAAAGACCTTTACAATGAAAATTACAAAACTCTGCTCAAAGAAATCAAAGATGACACAATCAAGTGGGAAAATATCCCATGCTCATGGATTGGAAGAATCAACATTGTAAAGATGTCTATCCTACCTAAGGCAATTTACAGAATTAATGCAATACCCATTAAATTGCCAGCAAAATTCTTCTCAGATCTAGAAAAAACAACACAGGAATTCACATGGAAACACAAACGTCCAAGAATAGCCAGAACAATCCTCAGCAAAAAAAATGAAGCAGGTAGTATCACATTACTAGACTTCAAACTTTACTATATAGCTACAATCATCAAAACAGCTTGGTATTGGTATAGGAACAGGCATATAGACCAATGGAATAGAATTGAAATTCCAGAAGCAAAACATCAATTTCTCAACCAACTCATTTTCGACAAAGCCTCCACTACCTACCACTGGGGAGAGGAGAACCTGTTTAGTTAATGGTGCTGGGAAAACTGGCTGACCATGCAGAAGATTGAAAAAGGACCCCTATCTAGCCCCATAGACAGAAATTAACTCCAAATTGATCAGAGACCTAAAATAAAACTTCAAACCATAAGAGCCTTAGAAAATGAAGGACATACCTTCATGGAAATTGGAACTGGCATCCAATTCCTGAACAAACACAAAACCCACAGGCCATAAGAGATAAGATAGACAAGTGGGACCTCATTAAACTAACAAGCTTCTGCAAAACCAAAGAAACCATCAAGAGAGCAGGGAGACAGCCCACAGACTGGGAAAAAGTATTTGCCAACACCAGGTCTGACAAAGGCTTAACATCTTGGATCTACAAGGAACTCAAACATGCTGAAATGAGAAAAACAAACAACCCCTTATAAAATGGGCAAAAGATATGAACAGACACTTCTCAAAGGAAGACATCTGAGCAGCCAACAGACACATGAAGAAATGTTCAACTTCACTAATCATCAGGGAGATGCAAATCAAAACCGCACTGAGATAACACCTAACTCCAGTCAGAATGGCAATTATCAATAACTCAAAAAATAACAGTTGCTGGAGAGGGTATGGCGAAAAGTGAACACTTCTACACTGTTGGTGGGAGTGTAAACTAGTGCAACCTCTGTGGAAAGCAGTATGGTGATTCCTAAAAGCTCTAAATATCAGCCTCCCATATGACCCCACAATCCCTCTACTGGGAATATACCCTGAAGAACTCAAATCACTCTATAAAAAAAATACTTGCACACGTATGTTTATTGCAACATTGTTCACAATAACAAGAACCTGGAAGAAACCATGCTGTCCATCAAAAGAGGACTGGATTAAAAAAATGTGGTACATATACACAATGGAATACTATGCAGTCATTAAAAAAGAACAAAATCATGAATTTCACAGCAACCTGGATGGAACTAGAGTCTATAATACTGTGTGACCTCTCACAGAAACAAAGATCTGAGTATCACATGTTCTCACTCATATAGTGGACCTTGATCATCCAACATATTACCATAAGAAAATGACTGACAGGGAAGGGAGATGGGATTAATGGTAGTAAATATCTGTCTGGGGACAGGAAGACACCTCTTATCAACAAGGGTGTCTGAACGAAGCATATTTGTATACCTAATCCTTAACTGTACCCCACAATATCATAATGAAAAATATTGATTATTAAAAAAAAAAAAACCTCCAAGAGATGTGCAATTATATCAAGAGGCCGCACTTATGCCTATCTGTTATCCCAGAAGAAGAAAGGGAAATGGAGACTACCTTGGAGCAAGTATTCCAGGAGGTTATCCAAGAAAACTTTCCCCATCTCAACAGATATGTGACCTTCAAAATACAAGAGAAACAGTGAACTATTGCAAGACATCAAATGAGAAAACCAACCCCTAGACACATAGCAATTTGCCTACACAAATTAGGTACAAAAGAAAAAAATCCTAAAGGTAGCAAGAGAGAAAGGTCAGACTACCTACTGGGAAAACTCAATCAGAATAGCAGCAGAAACACTACAAGCTAGAAGGGACTGCAGTTCTGTATTCAAAGTCCTCAAAGATAAACAATTTCAACCAAGAATTTCCTACCCAACCAAGCTCAGCTTTGTCAGTGATGGAGAATTAAAACCCTTCCCAGACATCCAATTCCTAAGAGATTATGCAGCTTCCAGACCAGCTCTATAAGAGACACTTAAAAAGGTAGTAAGCACAAAAGAAAGAAAGAAACAAAAAGGAATGACCACACACTTCCCAAGAGAACAGTAGAGCACAGAATCAACAGAGAATACATCATGACTGCAAACTTGAAAAGCACACACATACATTGACCCAAATACTAAAAGAAAACAAACAGAAAAAACTTTATAAGAACCTCATGATGAGGATAAACAATCACATTTCAATAATCAGCCTGAATGTGAATGGACTATATGCATCACTGAAAAGACACAGAATGGCAAACTGGATTAAAGAAGAATTCATACCATTTCTTCATAAACTGCTGCAAATAATAAAAGAAGAGGTAGCACATTTCCCTAAGTCACTCTTTGAGGTCAATACTTCCCTGATATAAAAGCAAGACAAAGACATCACAAGAAAAGAAAACTGCAGGCCGGGATCGGTGGCTCAGCCTGTAATCCCATGCCTTTGGGAGGCTGAGGTGAGTGGATTGCCT
>NW_007258076.1:116849-151386 GCF_000164805.1 Carlito syrichta | reverse complement strand
GGAAGGCTGAGGCGGAAGGATCGCCGGAGCCCAGCAGGTCGAGGCTGCGGTGGCCAGAAGCGGCCACTGCACTCCAGTCTGGGCAACAGAGTGAGACTCCAACTCAAAAAAAAAAAAAAAAAAACCCAATAATTGGCTGCATATAGGAAACTCATCTCACCACAGGAACACACACAAACTCAAAGTTCGAGGATGGAAAATGAGTTTTCAGGTGAATGGATTACAAAAAAGGCAGGAGTCACGATCACAATATCAGACAAAAAACTTTTACGCTATCAAGAATTGAAAAATATAAGAAGGACACTACATAATAATAAAAGGTTCAATCCAAACAAGAATTATCCATCCTCAATACATATTCACCCAACACAGGAGCACCAGTATTCATAAAGCAACTACTAAGTAAACTAAAAAAAGATATTTACTCTAACACTATTAAAGCAGGAGACTTAATTGTACCATTAACAACCCTAGATAGATTATCGAGGCAAAAAATAAACAAAGAGATTCAGAAACTCAACTTGATGCTTGACCAAAAGTACTTAATAGATACCTACAGAATACCCCACCCAACAACCACTGTAGAATATGCAGTCTACAAATCACCACATGGAACAAATTGTAAGGTTGATCACATCCTCGGTCATAAATCAATCATAAACAAATGTCATAAGATCAAAATACTGCCATACACCTTCTCAGACCACAGTGGAATAAAAATAAATAGCAACACCAACAAAATTTCCCCCAAACCCAAAAGCCATGGACACTAAAGAGCATGATACTGCACAACTACTGGGTCAACACAGAAATCAAAAAAGAAGTTAAAAGATTCCTAGAAACAAATGAAATGAAGGCACCTGGGATGCCTTGGAAACAGTTCTAATGGGGGAATTTATATCTCTAAAAATACACATCAAGAAAATGGAAAGATCACAAGTTAACGGCCTAACAAATCACCTATGAGAGCTGGAAAGACAAGACCACCAAAATCCAAAATTTAGCAGAAGAATTCAGATCACCAAAGTAAAAGCCCAAATACAGAACACAGAGGATAAAATATTATAGAAAAATCAATTAATCAAAAAGTTGGTTCTTTGAAAGATTAAATAAGATTGAGGGACTCCTAGGTAGATTGATCAAGAAAAAGAGAGAAAAAACCCAAATAAACACCTTCAGATATACAAAAGTTTAAATAACAACTGACCCCGAAGAAATACAAAAGATTATCAGAGGTGATTATGCACACGTATGTGGAAACAAACTTGATAAACTAAACGAAATGGTGGACTTTCTGACATTACCACCTCCCAAAGTTGAAACAAGAAGACATTGAGATACTAAATAGGCCAATAACAACACAGGAAATTGACTCCAACATTTGAAAACTACCTACAAAAAAAGCCCTGGACCAGATGACTTTCCAGGGAATTCTACAAAACCTACAAGGAAGAGCTGATACCAATCCGATTAAAAGAATTCCAGGCAATTGAGAAAGATGGAACTCTCCCCAAATCATTTTATGAAGCTACCATCACACCGATGCCCAAACCAGGTAATGACCCAATAAAAAAAGAGAACTACATGCCAAAATCCCTGATGAACATAGATGCAAAAATTCTCAACAAGATTCTAGAAAATTGTATCCAACAACACATCTCAAAAATCATCCACCTCAATCACCAAGTAGGCTTCATCCCCAGGATGCAGGGCTGGCTCAACATCCGCAGGACCACAAATGTAACCAATACATCAACAGATGAAAAACAAAAACCACATGATTATGTAATTAAATGCAGAAAAAGCTGTTGATAAAATCCAGCATCTCTTATTAAAAACCATCAAACACCTAGGCATAGATGGAACATACCTCAAAATAGTAAGCACCACCTACGATAAACTCACAGCCAGCATATTGCTAAATGGACAGAAACTGGAAACATTTCCCATGAAAACTGGAAGAAGACAAGGCGACCCGCTCTTACCCCTCTTGTTCCACATTGTATTGGAAGTACTAGCTAGAGCAATTAGAGAAGAGAAGGAAATCAGAGTTATCCAAATAGGAAAAAAGGACGTTTAAGTTATCCCTCTTTGCTGACAATATGATCCTGAAAACCCAAGAGAATCTGTCAAAAACCTGTTTTCAGTGATAGTGAACTTTGGCAAAGTCTTGGGATACAAAGTAAATGTGCAAAAGACAGTTGCATTCTTATACACCAAAAACAATCAGGCAGAGAACCACATAAAAAGCACAATGCCATTCACAATAGCTACAAACAAAACAAAACCAAACAACAAAAAACCCAAAATAACTCAGCATCTTCCTAACTAGAGAAGATCTTCCTAACAAGATCTTTACAATGAAAACTACAGAACATTCTTCAAATAAATCCAAGAAGACACAAACAAATGGAAAAATATTCCATGCTCATGCATATGAAGGATAAACATTGTTAAGATGTAAATCCTTCCCAAGGCAATCTACAGATTCAAAACAATAACTATTAAATTACCAACACTATTTTTGTCAGACCTGGAAATAACAATACAGAAATTCATATGGAAACATAAACAACCATAAATAGCCAAAACTTTCCTCAGCAAAAGAAATAAAACAATTCTTCAAATATTGGCATTTGGAGAACCCCAGTAAAAAGGCCTAATCATGTTTACAAGTCTTCTCCTTCTCCCAGAACTTCCAGTCCATATTTTTAGTGCTACATGCTTAAACATGAAACAGAAACCAAGAACCAAACATTTGACAAAAGCCTCCAATGAAAGCTAGAGTTGAAAGCAAATAGAAAAACCGCAAAAAACAGAAAACAAAAACCTTGAGGGAACAGAGACATACAGAGAACACAAGAAAATAACAAATAACTATAATTAATATTTAGAGGAAAATCAAAGAAGATATCAAGTGCATAAAACTAAACAGACAAAATAAATTGAAAAAGAGAACTTGAAAGAGTTCATAAAGTTAAACCAATTATGTGGTTGGTGAAGATTGGATAACAATGTTAATATCCTTAATGCCACTGAACTGCCCACTTAAAAATGGTCGAAATAGTACATTTTATGAATGTGTATTTTATCACACTAAAAAAATTGTCTAATTAGTTTTTTAACTTAATAGAAGTGCTAAAAGATAAGATTGAAGAATCTTCCAGGAAATAGAAAAAAAAAAAAAGATATTAGCAACAAACAAGTGCAAATTGAAGTTTAAAAAAAAAGCAATACTGGTGTTGGTAAAAAAATACAAGATTTTGATTAGCTAGGAGGAATAAATTCAAGAACCGTATGGTTCAACATAGTGACTATAGATAATAACAGTGTATTGTATTCTTGAAAGTTGCTAAGTGTACATTTTATGTGTTCTCATAAAAAATGATAAGAATTGAGGTGATACATGTGTTAATTAGCTCAATTTAGCCACTTCACAATGTACATGTATGTCAAAATATTATGTTGTAACTAATAAATAGATGCAATTTTTATTTGTGCATTTAAAGAAATAAATGGACCCAAAACAGCAAAATTATTTACAACAGAATCAGAAAACATGAAATATCAGTGGATAAATTTAACAAAGTATGCCCAAGACTATTAAACTGAAAACTACGAGGATTGCTGAGAGAAATTAAAGAAGCCAGAGAGACTTAAATGATTTCAAAACTTATGCTAAAACTTCAGTAGTTAAGATACATAGTATTGGCATAAAGGTAGATAAATATAGAGTACAGAAAGAGACCTATTGACCCACACATATATTGTCAATTAATCTTTGACAAAGATGCCAAGATGTTTCAATGGGAAAGGACAATCTTTTTAACAGATGGGGCTAGAGCAATTGGATATCACTGTGCAAAACAAAATAAAACAAAACAAAAAGAACTTCAATCCTTCCTTCACATCATATTCAAACGTTTACTCAAAATGGATCATAGACCTAAAAAGAACAGTCAAACTATAAAATTTCTTGAAAAAAAAAAGTAGAATAAAATTTGGCAAGGAAATAAAATGCTATTGCAAGTATAAAATGGTATAAGCACCTTGGAAAAACATTTGCCAGTTTCTCATAAAGTTAAACATACCTAAACATATGACTCAGTAATTTCACACCTAGGCATTTGTCCAAGGAAATGAAAATGGGAAACAACTCAAGTGTCCATCAACTGGTGAATGGATAAACACATTATAACTTTGGAATCCTAGCCAGCAATGAAAAGGAACAAACTATTGATATACACAACATGGAAAAAACTCACAAGTTTGCCTTAAGTGAAAGAAGCAAGGCACAAAATACTGCATAGTAGATGATTCTGTTTATGTGACACTTTGAATTAACAGGCAAAACTGCAAGGGGTACATGATGTGAAGGAGGGCAATGACTATAGGGGTACCTGAGAAACTTTTTGGAATGACAGAAAATAACTCTATCTTGATTGTGGTGATGGTTATATGACCGTACATTATCAACACTCATTGAACAGGTCACGTAAAATGAATGAACTTCATTGGATACAAATTACACCTCAATAAAGCCAAATTTTTAAAACAAAATAGTATAATACAGAAGATAAAAGTTAAGAAAGAAGTTTAACTTGGGAAGCCTATGAATCACTAATAAGAGATCCAGAAAGAGAAAACAAAGAAAGCACAGTTTCCTATTAATCTAATTTGTCCTCTAGGAAGGTGAACTTGCAGTATGGTCCTCTGTGCTCCATGACAGCATCATTTAAGAGTTTATATTTAAACTTAGTGCTATAAATGTGAGCAGATTTTATAAGTGTCAAAAAATGCTTTAAGACTATTTCTTAAACAAATTTCCTTCTCTAAATCACCCTTTATTTCTATGAAACTGATGGTAATATAAATAAAATAAAAATCTTGCCTAAGTTGTTATTTAGACATTGGAATTGGGAAAGTTGCTATTTTTAGGTAACTATATACTACAGTGCAATTAAAAAATAAACTATTATTTAAAACAAAAAAATCAGCTCTTAATGGATCAGAGACTTAAACATAAAACCTCAAACTATAAGAAACTTAGAAAACGCAAGAGACACACTTATGGACATTGGAACTCGCAACCAACTCCTGATCAAAAAAAAAAAAACCCCAAGTGCCCATGCCATAAGAGATAAGATAAACAAGTGGGACCTCATCAAACTGAAAAGCTTCTGCAAAGCAAAGGATACCATCAAGAGAGTGTGGAGACAACCCACAGAATGGAAACAATATTTGCCAACTGTGTATCTGACAAAGGCCTAACATCTAGGATCTACAAGAACTCAAACGTGCTAAAAGGGAAAAAAACAAACAGTCACATTAAAAGTGGGCAAAAGACACAGATAGACACTTCTCAAAAGAAGATATATGGTCAGCCAACAGACACATGAAAAAGTGCTTGGCATCACTAATCATCAGAAAAATAAAAATCAAAACCACACTGAGATGCCACCTAACCCCAATAAAAATGGTCATTATTAATAAAAACAAGTAACAACTGATGCTGGCAAGGATGCAGAGAAAAAAGAATGCTTCTACATTACTGTTGGAAATGAAAACTAGTCTTCTTTGAAAGACAGTATGACAATCTCTAAAAGAACTAGACATTGACCTTCCATATGACCCAGTCATCCACTTACTGGGAATATACCCAGAGGAACTCAAATAATTCTACAAAAAAGATACCTGCACACACATGTTTATTGCAGCACTATTCACAATAGCAAAAACATGGAACCAACCCACTGAAACTGGACAGGATAAAAAAATGTGGTACATATATACAATGGAATATTACACAGTCATAAAGAATGACAAACATATGAACTGCTCAGCAAATTGGATGGATTTTGAGTCTGTCATACTCAGTGATCTATCACAGAAACAAAGAGTGGAGTATCACATGTTCTCACTCATAAGCGAACCCTGAACATTTACCATAGTACTATAAGAAAGGGATTAGCAGTAGTGGGATACTACTGGAGTGGGAAGGGGAGGGGACAGAACATCAATAAGGGTACCTGATCTCAAACCAGGCAAAATGGGAACCAAAGGGAGGCCCAAACTTTACCTATATGATGACACTTGTATACCTTATCCTGAATTGTACCCCACTTCTTAAAAATAAAGAAAAATAATCTCAAAACACACTTACTTTATATTACATTTGACAAGAGGATTCTTTTTTGTTTTCTCAGAAGACAAAACAGTTGCAACCCCACCTTTTTCTAAATGACCATGACAATGACGTGCTTTCCCTGATTGTGGCTCCAGCAGCGTGGACAGTGAGGTAAAGAAAGCAGATTCCTTTTTACGATGGTGGTGGCAATAGTGAGGTGGCTGGAACATTTTATAAGCAGTAGGAATAGACATATAACTGACATCGACATCTACCTCTGTTTCCCACAAAACACAAATACATCCACATACTGAAAGAATGAATACTGAATCTTGTCATAAATTTTAACAGTTAAATAAGTCAAAAACAGTCATTGATTTTTATTTCAGAGATTACACATTTTTAAGGCTGCACATCAAAAATATGTGATAATTATTGTAAATTGTTCATTTTGTGATAAGCAAATACTGGAACAAAAACAGTTTCTGAAAAAAAAATTGCTGGCTTCATCTTTTTCCTTCTTTTTTACAAAGCCCATCCCTACTCCAACACTCTCAATTTTTAATAATCTTTTCCATTTTCTTCAGCTTAGAGGAAGTAAATAGCTGTTGATTACAGTTGCCCAAACAGTCTGAGAAGCTGAGTTATACCTGGTCTAGAGAAAAAAGATTGTATTTGTCAAATGGAAACAAATTACTTCCAGGCTTGATTTCAATCAGAGAATTGTATCTAGGATTCTTGGAATGAGGCCTTTGAAAGTGTTTTGAAACCAACAAGGTTGCACAAACATTCTGCTATGGGATGTGTTTCCTCATCAAGCATAAAAGGAAAGATGAAAGAGAGAAAAAGAGAGGAGGAGACAGAGAGAGAGAAGAATTTTACCCTCAAGCACTACTGATAGCATTTGTGGGTGGGTTCTTTAAGTCAACTGGGTAGTTAACTGTATTATTTTCATCTGCTTTGTATGTTCAGTCATATTTAATGCTCATTTATTTATTTATTTATTTAATTTTTTTTGAGTTGGAGTCTCACTCTGTCGCCCAGACTGGAGTGCAGTGGCCGCTCCCGGTCACCGCAGCCTCGACCTGCTGGGCTCCGGCGATCCTTCCGCCTCAGCCTTCCAGTAGCCGGAATTACAGGCATGCGCTACCACGCCCAGTTGATTTTTTGATTTATTGTAGAGATGAGGTCTTGCTGCCCAGGCAGGTCTCGAACCCGCGGGCTCAGGCAATTCGCTCACCTCAGCCTCCCAAAGGCACGGGATTACAGGCTGAGCCACCGAGCCTGGCTTAATGCTTATTTTGAAATCAATTGAAATTTACGGAATTACTAAAATATTAGTCTCCCTCATCTAGCCCCCATAATGCTAACACTATACATAACCATAGTACGATTATCAGAACCAAGAAATTATTATTTGTATAATAATATGAACTAAACTGACGACTATATTTGAATCTCATCAGTTTTTCTTCTAAAATTCTTTCTGCTCCTAGATCCTGTCCAGGATTTTACCTTATGAATAGTTGTTACTTCTTAGTCTCCTGTGGTCTGCAAGAGTTCCTCAATCTTTCCTTGTTGTTCATGCCCTTCACCCTTTTAAAGGTCATTGATAAGTTATATTTCAAGTGTTCCTTAACTTGGAGTTAAGTTAAATACATGTAAACAGACTTTCTATTGCATGGCTAAAATATGCGACATCCTTGTAATTTTTCCTAATGTGGATTTGTTCAATATTTTCTAATCTTAGGCTAAAGTTATACATCATTGGCAAGAATATCACAGAAATGATTTTGTATCCTTCTCAGTTCATCGTATCATGGAATTCATGATGTTCATCTGTCTTACTACCAGCAATATTAATTTTTATTACTTGGTAAAGATAGTTTCTATTGATTTTCTCCATTGTAAAGTTACTATCCTACCCCCTGTAGTTAATAAATAACTTGGGGAAGATACTGTGAAACTGAAATTCTACTTCTCTTCAAACTTTTGCCCACTGTATTCAGTATACATTATTGAGCCTTATTTTACTATGGTATGTGCCTAACGATGGTTTTCTGTTTATTTTTTGCTTCTATATTTGCTAATTAGAATTCTACCATGAGGAAAAGTTGTTTTCTCCTACTCATTTGTTTATATATATTCTTTTTTTTTTTTTGAGTTGGAGTCTCACTTGCTTGCCCAGACTAGAGTGCAGTGGCTGCTCCCGGCCACCGCAGCCCCGACCTGCTGGGCTCCGGCGATCCTTCCGCCTCAGCCTTCCAAGTAGCTGGAATTACAGGCATGCGCTACCACACCCGGCTGATTTTTTGATTTATTGTAGAGATGAGGTCTCGCTGCCCAGGCAGTATATATATTCTTAACTTAGTTTTTGGATTAAAATATGACACTACTATCATTTAAATTGCTGCTTAAGTTGCTCCAGCTCTGTCTATTGAGAGCTCCCTCAAGTTGGGGAATCTTTTTTCTTTTAGCAAGACTTCATTTCTTTTTTTTTTAAAGTATATATTTAATATCTGATACTCTACAATATTCCAGGCTCATCTTATATATTTCCTACCTCTGGCTAGAAGTCAATCACTTCTCTAAAAACTCCTACTTCCTTTTAGTGGAGAATGGTGTTTAGAAAATGAAAATTCGATGCTAGGTTTACTCTCTGCTATTGCAGTGTCACTGCAGTACCTCACAGCAGACAGAGCTTGGAAATATACACTCTCATACTAACTGTACGCATACTCATTTTCAAGGACTGCCACAACAAATGACCACAAATCTGGTGGTTTAAAACAACTGACATTTTTTTTCTCTAATACTTCTGGAGACCAGAAGTCAGTAATATTGAACCAACTTTACATTCTTGTCATAAATCCCACTTGACTATATTGTATTATTATTAATGTGGCATTGAATCTGTTTGCTAATACTTCTAGAATTTTGAAATTAATATTAATTAGCAATATTGGCTATATTTTTCTTTCTTTGTACTATCTCCATCTGGTTTAAGCATCAGTGTTAGTCTTCCTTTAAAAAAGGAAACTTGTTTTCCTTCATTTTCAATGTTCTGAAATAATTTACAGAACACTAGGAATATCTAGTAGATAGAGATAAAATATCTAGTAGAATCTGATAGCGCTCTTTGATAAAACCATCTGATGCTTTTTTGGTAGTTTTTTGTCTTTTTACTTATTTTCTGTGAATTTTATCAGTCTTATATTGAGAGTAGTGTATTAAGGCCTCCTATTAGAAAGATTGGGACAAGAACAGTTGACAGAAATTCACCATAGGCACAAAAAACTTAGTAATCCATTAACATAATATGTTAATGCACTATTTTAAAAAAATTACATCGGAAACTATAACCTGTGGGGCAGATTGTTTTTATAAGTAAAGTTTTATTGGAATCTGGACCAGGATTACAGTGAGATAAGGGAGACAGAGTTGTGCAAGTAATGGGTCAGATTTTGTCTTTATTTCAGATTTTATATTTGGTCATCATGGATTTTTTTAGAAATTATTTTGATTTTATTTTAGTGTAGCTCTTATAGATATTTACTGAACTTTTTTACAGTCTCCCTTACCTCAGCCTAGTCTAGCTAGGTCTCCTAATATCTGTATATCTTGTGTATCTCCTGCTATTTTTTTGCTTCATAAAGGTTGAAGATGTGTTAATTTATTTTTTGGTATATTCCCCTTTAAGACACTTGTACTTTGAAATCTCCTGTGTGCAATTCTTGGTTTGATTTGTGCAGTTATTTTTTTTCTCCCAGATTTAGAGTGAATTTACTTTTTTTGTTTGTCTGTTTGTCTTAGCTCAGACTGCTATTAAAAAATACCATAGTTTGGTGAATTAAACAACATACATGTATTTCTTACAATTCTGAAGGCTGCAAAGTCTCACATCAAGACCCTATATGGTTGGGTTCTGGTAAGAGCCCTTTGCCTGACTTGTTGATGGCCGCTTTCTCACTGTGTTCTCATGTGGTAGAGAGAGGAAGAGGAAGTAATCTGTCTCATGTGTCTTGTTATAAAAGCACTAATCCCATCATTAGGGATTCACCCTCCAGGATTCTATCTAAACCTAATTGCCTCCCAAAGGCCTTACCTTCTAATACCATCACCTTTGATTATGACTTCATAGTATAAATTTTTGGAGACCACAAACAGTCCACAATACTGGTGATCACACCAATTGACACCTAGGATTCTTAGCTAATGTTCATGTTCTAACTTCCTTGGGTTTTTTCTTAGTCTGTGCTTCCTGGTCACACAAAAGACAGTCAAGAAACTATGAGCATATGGACTATTGTGGTACTTGTATATATATATATTTTTATATGCAATTATTTTGCTCTGTCTGTTTTCTCAAATAATTTTGAGAGTGTGGTTTTGCTTCCAATGTTCATAGATATAAAGTTATTTCACATTGTTGGGAAAGAGATTTTGGGAAATTATCTCTACCCACCTACTGTTGCCTACAGCTACTTGAAAGTCTTCTTCTCATTATTATTAATTAATCCTTCTTAATGGTATTATGTATCCCAAATGATTCCCAAGCCAACAAACAACTTCAAAAAATACCAAGAAATGTTGACCTGAAACAGCTAAAGCTAACTGAAAACTGCAACTGAAATAATGGCATGTGAAATTGGGCAAAATAGGTACAGTTGTCCCTATGACAGAATGATGACAATACATGGTGATTAATGTTTGATTTTCTGATTAAGGTATGTATTTTGAAATTAAATATATCTGTGTTTGAGCTGTCAGATTCATAATCCTGGACAAATTTTCTAATCCTCTTAAGTTTCATTGTCTTCATCAGTAAAATCTCTAAGTTATTGGGAGAAATAACAGGGTTATGTGTTAAAGGTACCTAGCAAGAGTGCCTGGCCTAGTGGATGTTCAAAAATGTTCCTTAAATTACCAGTTTTCTTTTACACTTTCTTCCACTTTTATTGACATAATGTATTGTTGTGTGTATTTCTTCTTTCTCATGTTTGTGTTTTAGAAATATAGTCTTTTCCTCATTTCAACACAAATTTCTTACCACTCACTCTGTCAAGTGTTACCACATTTTGAGATACATAATTCTGAATGCATGAATCAACTTTCGTTTTCATTAGGAGGTTTTTAATGCATACAAATTACATACAAATATTCCAAACATCAGCTGAAACTATTGATGCTGAATCCAGTTAGGCACTAATTGGGATTTGTAACATTTAAAAGTTATTTCCATTTTTTTCTCGTCATCTGAATTCTTACCACTGGACTAATCAAAAAGTCTGGAAACTTCCCTCACTCCAGTTCGACTCTACTTCTTCAGCTGAGCGTAAAGTTTTTTCTTAGGCTGTATTTTTCTAGTTTTCCTTTAAATTTTGTTCCATTCAGTCATCTCAACTCAATGCAATTTAAGTCAATTCAAATCAATTTAGTTAATTTTTAGACATCTCTGTTCCCACTTACAGCGCAAATGCTATAGACTTGACACTGGGCTTGTTACTGAGAAAATATAGTTGCTAAAGAAGGTAAAATTCCATTAGACTACCAACAAAAACACAAAGTGGCATTGTCACATTAGTGAGTCAGACACTCTGCAGTGGAATCAGAAAGAGTGATGATAATTCTACCTGGATTTTGGGGCAGGTCAGTGAAGGTTTCAGAGAGGGAATTATTTTAGAGATGGACCTTGTAGAATGAGTAGAATTTTATTAAAAAAAAAAAAAAAAGATTGGTGGTGGATGTAAAACTTCCAATAAAGGCATTATTTATAGAGATGACCTTAGGCTACTTATCAGTCAGTGGTTTTTAAACAGAATTCCTCAAGCCTAGATTTTCCCTGAAGACTTCAGAGGCTACCAAAAGGTCAATGCCTAAAGGGAAAGAAAGCTAAAAAGAGAGTTTGAAAACTAAACATACGAGATATCGACCAAGCATTTTACATTTCAAAATAAATCTACTAAATTTTAAGTTTCAAAGACTTAGCTGATCTTTACCCTAATAAAAGAGTCCCCTTTCCTTTAAATCTCACTATTATTGTATATATTCATGCTTCATTTTCTTTTGTGTTATTTCTATCATTGGCTTTCCTGTCTGAGACCTGGTCCATTTTGTCTTTCATTTACTGTTTAGTTTGCTTTATGTGCTTCTTCTCAACCATTCCTCCTTCCCCATTACCTTCGACTTTCTGTTTACCTGATATCTAGGAGCACTGTCAATCATCTAGCTAATTGAATTAAGAAGGCATTGTTGGTACTAGGGATGATATAAATGAGATAAGTTATTATGAAAATTCTGTTTGTAAAGTTTGACGTTCTCCATTGCTTATTATAAGTGTTCTTCATGTCTTTTCTTTTCCTCCTTCTTAGTTTTTTTAAGAAAGCAATCACAAACCTCTGGAGACTTTAGAGGATGAACCATCTATATTTCATCATGTTATTTTCCAGTTAGATGTGAAGGCAAAGGTGACTGTAAAAGCTTCCAACTGAAGATGAAAGGGCTGCTGTTAGCCTGTTCACCAGAATGGCTAGAACTTCCCTATCCCAACCTACTGGACTCTATGTGACTCAGAAATCACCTTTATTATGTTAAGGAGTGGAGATTTAAGGGCAATGTTTATTAAGGCAGCCAGCATTATAAACCACCAGACACTAGAGACATATCTTTGTGTCTTTATACCTGTATTCTTGCTTTTACAGCCCATAAAAAGTATTGAAACATTTCTGAGAGAACTGTGTTGCCAAAGAGACATAAACAAACATAGATAGCACTGATAAAGATGTTTAGGATACAGTAAATATTGAGCTAAAAGCAGAGTGGTTTGCTTGTTTGTTTTCTCTGTGTGGGGGAGGGCATTACTCCAAACAAATAGACAAACGACTGGGACATAGGATTGGGCTTCTTATGTAAAAAAGATAAGAACAGATATTTACAATACAAACTGCTACTCCTGGCAATAAGACTACAGAGAATCAGAAATGCCTTCCTGGAAGACAAAAGCAGAATTTGAATAAACTCTGGCATATTTTTTGAATTAAGAGAAAAACAATAGCACTTTATATTTATCCATATAGTTATCATTTTCAGTGGTCTTCATTCCTTCCAGTGACTTTGTGTGTCCATTTGTTATTTTTCTTTGGCCCGAAAGACTTCATTTATCACTCTGTGAAGTATAAATCTATTAGCAACAGCACATTCTCCTAATTTTAATATCTGAAGATAGATTTTATCTTAATTTTTGAAGAATATTTTTGCTGGGTATATAATTCTGGATTAATAAGTTTTGTTTGTTCTTATTTTAGCTCTTTAAAAATGTCATTCCACAGTTTTCAGATCTCTGGTGTTTTGATTAAAGAGTCAGTAATTATTTATCATCATTCACCTGTAAATATGCATTTCTGGCTACTTTTAATGTCTTTAAAAATTTTTGTATTAGCAATTTGAGGTTAATATATCTAGGTGTCTAAATATAATAAAATCTAAATTTTTATTTATCTGATTTGGAATTTGGCTTCTAAAATTTGTAAATGCATGTGTATCTCTATATTGGAAGTTTTAACGTCTGTATTTATTTAACTATTTTTGTGTCCTATTTTTTCTTTCTCTCTTCTTAGGATCTAATTACACACATATTCAATTTTTTGCTGTTAGTCTACAGGTTCCTAGGATTCATTCCTTTTTTATCCTCTATCTTTCCCCATCTTATTTTCTAATGACTTTTCCTTCTTTTTCTTGCTTTATATTACTGAATAGATCCTTGAGCTATCTATAATCTATATTACATAGACATATTGCTGGTTATCTACCATAATTGAGGTTGAATTTTGTGAAGTGATATTTTCTTTTCTTCTTTAGCTTGTTAATATGATGAATTAGTGACTGATTTCCTAGTGTCAGATGATTGATGCATTTCTAATATAAACTCCACTTAATCATAATGTGTTCTACTTTTCTATATTTTTGGATTAGGTTGCTAATATTTGTTTAAAATTTTTACACCAGTGTTCATGAGAGATGTTATTCTATAGTTTACCATTTGGTTTTTGTCATAAGGTGATGTAAGTATCATAGAGAGTTGGGAAGTATAAATTTCAGTTTTTCTCAGAGTTTGTGTGAAATTGGTAGTATTTCTTCATTTATATTTGGCTACCTGGAAAGCTATCTGGGCCTGTAGATTTTTTTGTAGAAAGGGTTGTAAATACAAATTAGAATTTTAAGAAATATACAAATAGGGCTATTCAAACTACGATTTCTTCTTGAGTAAATTTTGCTAATTAATTTCAAGGAATTTGTCCATTTTATCTAAGATGTCAAATTTGTAGGCATAAAGTTGTTCATAGTATTTTTATTACCTTTTAAAATGCAGCTTGTCTCATTCTTACTTTGGTAATTTGTCTATTCTCTCCTTTTTTCTTAATCTATCTTGGTAGAAGTTTATGTTCTCAAAGAACCAGCTTTCTAACTTTCATTTATTGTCTTAATTTTTTCCTGTTTTCTATTACATTAAATCTTGCTCTGATGTTTATTCGTTTGTTTTTTTCTCCTTGTTTTGGTTTTAATTTGCTCCAAGTTTTCTAGTTTTTTAAAATCGAAG
This sequence comes from Carlito syrichta, assembly GCF_000164805.1. Lineage (NCBI taxonomy): Eukaryota > Metazoa > Chordata > Mammalia > Primates > Tarsiidae > Carlito > Carlito syrichta. Next base: position 136,663 of record NW_007258076.1, on the reverse strand, counting down.
TCAAAGTCATTTATTTGAGACTTTTAATTTCTTTATGATCTTTACATCTTAGGTGAGAGAATCAGACAATTAAAAATAAACACAAAGAACAATAAATAGTATGTCAAAAGGTTAGAAATGCTATGGAAAAAAGAAAATAATAAAGAAGATGGTTAGAATTGCCTGAGAGTGTGGACCTTGGATGGGGTTTGCAATTTTAAATAGAGCGTCCCGTGTAAGCCTCATTAAAAGGTGGCATTTAGGAAAAAACTTGAAGGATGTGAGTTAGAGAATTAGGCCTGCACATTTCTGGGGGACGAAATTTTCAGGAAGAGGGAAAAATGGATGCAAAGCCTCTAAAATTGACACATGACTAGAGAGTTGGAGCAAAAGCAAAGAGGCCAATGTTTCTGGAGAATGAAGAAGGAATTAGAGTAGTAGGAAAAGATATTAGTGTGCTCACAGTGAGGATCTTTATACAGCATGGAACAGATTTTCTCTCCATTAATGATATTCTAGCTGGTCCTATTAATGTCATTTTTTTTAGGATAGTGTCTTTGAGGATATAATCTTCTTTAGAACTAGCCTTGCAATCCAAAATCCCAAAAAAGGGAAACAAAAATACACATTGCACAAAATTGGAAAATTCAAACAAAAATGGCAAATATTTATATTTACATTAACCACAGTCTGTTTATTTCACCATGTACTCTATTTTCTTCAATTTTTACTATCTCTTCTGACTGAACCATACTCTCTTGTGGCATTGTTAAGGTTCAGCTTTTAGGGTAGAAAATCAATTTCTTCCTTTGAAAGAAAAAAGAAATGGATTTGGCCATGTGCCACTGAAATATAAGTGAGTTTTTTCATGGATAAAATGGCAAAGTTATTTGTTGGATGAATGCATTAATAATTTCTTTTCAAGTATTACATGAACATTTTCAGAGCAATAAACTGTGTTGTCAGAATGAATGCAAAAAATTTTTTCTTACTAACTTAATAAAAATGGATGATACATTTAAAAATATTACCATAGTAAACCTGAGCATTGCTTTTCTGGTATTTTCTCCTTGGCTATAGAACTTTTCAAGGTCTCTAATTTTTTCATATTTTTTTCCTTGACTACAAACTTTTTCAAATATTCAAAGTTTTGATCATTGTCAAATAAGTTGCTAAATGGAACAGGCATCGTGATACTTTAATTATGACTAGATGACAAAACATTATTTTTCTTTACTTCTAAAAAATTGTGTATCCTTTGAAATTTTTATTCATCTATATGCCCCTTCCATTCTTGAAGTGTCTTGTAAAGCCATTTGTGACTATGGATGGGTAACAATCACAACAACAGCAAAAACAAAAAACAATTGAAAAAAGCAAGCAAATGTTTTCTGAGTTTGTTCTTTTTTTTAAGATTCCATGCTTAAACCAAGGTCTTCCCCAGGTGATTTTCCAAACTAATAACTTAACATTTGGGACGCACAGAAATGTTCGTGTTTGAAGCAAGACTCCTTCTGGGCCCATTAAGGAGAATGTTTGAGCTGGCATGATCTCTGTTTTATCCTGTTTGTACCACCAATAATGCCAGTTTGCCCACTTTGTACTTATGTATGGAAAAATACTACTTTTGGAGTCAGTTTTTTTTTTTTTAACTTATTTGGTAAATGAAAGAAATACTATATCTACAATCACTAGTGTTTGCACTAGACCATTCCCACACAGCCCAATTCTCTTTCCCCACAACACTAGATGTTGGTAACTTAATGGGTATTGCGTTGAATTTGTAGATTGCTGTTGGTAGGATGGACATCTTAACAATGTTGATTCTTCCTATCTATGAGCATGGAATATTTTTGCATTTGTTTGTGTCTTTTTGGATTTCTTTGAGCAGTGTTTTCTGGTTCTCATGGTAAAGGTCTTTCACTTCTCTGGTTAGGGAGGTGCTGAGATATTTCATTTTTTTGTGACCATCGTGAATGGAATTGTGCTTTTAATTTGGGTCTCTACCTGCTTGTTCTTGGTGTATAGGATTGCAACTATCTTTTGCACGTTTATTTTGTACCCTGAGACTTTGCCAAAGCCCTTTATCAGTGCAAGCAGGTTTTTGACAGATTCTCTTGGATTTTAAAGGTATAGGATCATATCATAGCATCAGCAAAGAGGGATAATTTGACTTCCTCTTTTCCTATTTGAATACCCCTGATTTCCTTCTCTTGTCCAATTGCCTGAGCTAGGACTTCCAATACAATACTGAACAAGAGGGGTGAGAGTGGGCAGCCTTGTCTTGTTCCAGTTTTCAGGGGAAATGTTTCCAGTTACTGTCCAATATGCCAGCTGTGGGTTCATTCTAGATGGCATTTAATATTTTAAATGGCATTTAATATTTTAATCTTCTATGCCTAGGTGTTTGAGGATGTTTATCAAGAAGGGATGCTGGATTTTATCAAAAGTTTTTTCTGCATCTAATGATATAATCATGTGGTTCTTGTTTTTACATCTGTTGATTATTTAATTATATTTATGGTCTTGCAAATGTTGAACTAGCCCTGCATCCTGGGGATGAAACCTACTTGATCACGGCAAATGATTTATGAAATGTGTTTTGGATCTGATTTGCTAGAATCTTGTTGACAATTTTTCCATCTATGTTCATAAGGGATACTGGCCTGTAGTTCTCTTTTTTTGTTGTATCTTTATCCAGTTTGGGTATCAATGTGATGTTAGCTTTGTAAAATGATTTGGGGAGAATTTCATCTTTCTCGGTTGTCTGGAATACTTTCAATAGGACTGGTATTAGCTGCTCCTTGTACGTTTTGTAGAATTCTGCTGGAAAGCCATCCGGTCCGGGGCTTTTTTGTAGGTAGTTTTTTTCATGACAGAGTCAATTTCCTGGGTTGTTATTGGTCTATTTAGTTTCTCAGTGTCTTCATGTTTCAACCTGGGGAGGTTGTGTGAAGTCAGAAAGTTCTCCATTTCATTTAGGTTATCAAGTTTGTTTCCATACAGGTATAAATAGTTATATTATGGTATATATTATACTCAGATAATCTTTTCTGTTTCTTCAGGGTCAGTTGTGATCTATTCTTTTGTATTTCTGATTGCATTTATTTGGACTTTTTCTCTCTTTTTCTTGGTCATTCTAGCTAGGGGTCCATCAATCTTGTTAATTCTTTCAAAGAACCAGCTTTTTATTTTGTTGATGTTTTCTATGATATTTTTTGTCTTCTATGTCCCATATTTGGACTTTTATTTTGGTGATTTGGATTTTTCTACTAAAGTTGAGGTTTTGGTGTTCTTCTCTTTCCAGCTCCCTTAGGTGATTTGTTAGGCTCTCCACTTGTGATCTTTCCATTTTCTTGATGTGTGCTCATAGAGATATAAATTCCCCTCTTAGAACTGTTTTCATGGCATTCCAGAGGTTCTGGTAAGAGGTTTCATCATTTTTATTTGTTTCCAGGAATCTTTTAATTTCTGCTTTGATTTCAGTGTTGACCCAGTCGTTGTTCAACATCATGCTGTTTAGTGTCCATAACTTTGGGGAAATATTGTTGGTGTTGACATTTATTTTTATTCCACTGTGGATAATCCATGTTCTGGTCTTCAAGTTCTGAGATTCTTTCTTCAACTTCATTAATTCTGCTTTCCATGCTTGTCATCTTGTTATTTATTTCCTGGATGAATTTTTTTATTGCCAAAATCTCCATTGAAAGTTCTTTCAGTGTTGCATCTTGTCTTTCTTGAGTCTTATTCACTCTTTCCATCCATTCCCTAATCCCTGTTGTATTCTGGGGCCAGTCATTGGTGACTTCTGTTGTTTGGGCACCAAGGTCTGATTTTTTTTCAGGAGTTTTGCCTTTGGTACACTTGAAGTTGCCTGAGGCCTTCCTTTGATTTTTTTCTCATTTGTGACAGATCTCTTGTTTTTCTCTTTAGTTCTGTTATTCAGTTTCAGTGGAGGAGGCTTTCTTTCTGATGCTTGCTCAGTCCTCTACTCTCTGATATGGGCTCTGGATTTGTTCTATTTTGAAATAGGACAGTGGATGGGAAGTTTTGCTGTCTCTTGTAGTTTTTGAAATTTGAAAGTAGGGAATGGGGCACTAGGAATCAGAGACTATTTGCAAATTAATATGTTTCCTTATTGTGGTATGTGTTCCCTGAAACTCACTCCCTATCACCACTCTATATGATGATACAAAGCAGAAATAGATGCAAAAGCAATTGAACACATACACACACATCCTAATCCAAACTGGTATAACAACAAGGTGAAACAAAACAAACAACAACACCACCAAAAAAAAAAAAAAAAAGGATTCAGATGGAACCCTCATACATGTATTGGCACACACCTTAAACTATAAAAAATGAATAATAATAAAAAAATGCAGAAGAACAAAAGAGCAAAAACCAACAACAACAAAAAAATCAAAAGATGAGCACTCAATCATTCACATAATAAATAGAAGATGACAAATAAAAGTAGAAAGAAACAGAAAAAGAAAAGAGAAAAATAATTTGGGCAGGGGTGGATGCAGATCAAACTCTCACATACACATTTATGCCAAAGAAAAAATATTTTAAAAATAGATGAACTGGGCTTCTGCACTAGACAGGGGTCCAGTCTCTCTCTCTCTCTCTCTCTCTCTCTCTCTCTCTCTCTCTCTCTCTCTCTTTCTCTCTTTCTTCTTCCCCCCAATCGCCGACACCATCTCCACCTTTGGGGTACCCTGAACCCAGCTGGAGCTGGACTCTGGCAAAGAGTGAGAGGGGGAAAAAAAAATAGATGAACTAACAAACAATCAAAAAAGATTTTTAAATTAAAAAATAATTGAAATTTTTTTTAAAAACCTGCCATCTTGTTGCAGTCTCTGTAATTGTTCCTCTAATCAGGTCTCTCCTGCAGAGCCACCTCTTTCACTCTCTCCTTAGGGAACAAAGCAGGGAAGGAGGAGGGGCAGTGGAGGTGGGTGGGACTGCAGTCCTCCCCTCCCACTCTTGTATGGTCAGGGAGATCTCCTCCCATGGGGATGTACGGGATCATCTCTTCCCCAGGTGTGTACTCTCACCAGCCAGGCCTATCCCGGAATGGAGTTCTCCTATTGCGACTGACGTCCAGGCTCTGCCTGGGTTTGTCCATCTCAGACGTGGCTCAGCTGTTTGGGTCTGATATTCAGAGGGTTGCTGGGGAAGAGGGGGTTGGGGTCAGACCCAGACTCACCACAGATCTCTTTGGAGTTCTTCCTCGTCCTTTTCTGTCCACACCCTTTGTCCCACGGCTGGATCAGGGTAGGGGGTAGAGCACCTGGAAGTCAGCACTCATCAGGTCCCTCTGAAGTTTGTGCTTTCAGGATATTTCCTCTGGGCCACGATCAATCCCTGAGTAGTTGATCTGCCAGTCACAGAGATTGGGTCTGTTGCTCTGTGATGAGCAAGTTGGAGCACTTTCCTGCCCCACCTTCAAGATGGTGGTGGGGTGCCTCTTGTCATCTTCAGTGGGACTTGGCCTCTGGACTCCCTCTGCAGCTCCTACTGCCAGTGCTCTGCCAGGCGCTGAAGTGGTGGGGCAAAGTCAGGAGCCAGCAGTCTCTCTTCTACTTCAATGGTGAAGGAGAACTTGGGGTGATAGTTTCTCCCCGCTACTTTTTCATAGGAAAATTTCTGTCCATTAAAAAAAAACAATGGCACTTGGCTTCTACAACCTGGGAAGAGCGAGGGATGAAGTAGGAAAGCTGCAGCACCAGCTGTTGCACCAGGGGCCTGGCCACCTGCTCACGAGCCCCACTTAGACTGTCTCTCCCAGCATTTTCTTCCCAGGAAGGGTTTGTTGATTTAAAAAAAAGAGAGAAAAAGACAAAAAGAAAAAAAGAAAAAGAAAATGGCATTCAGTTTCTGCATCCTGGGAATCACTTGGGTCCAAGCCCAGTTGCCGAGGCACCAGCCACTATACCAGTAAAGCCCTGGCTGCTAGCTCCTAGCCCTCATTTAGTCAACCACTCACATGTCCACTCACTCACCAGCATGTACACAAAATTTTCCATACACTCACTCACTCACATGGGGACTTGCATAGTCCAACTGGCTTGGCCGCCATCTTCCAGACCACACCGGTTCATCTTTCAAATAATATGTTCATAGTGTGGGTAAGGACTCTGAAATTCAGAATGAATAAATAACTTATATAAAATCACTCAACTATTAGGTATTGACATCAGGACTTGAACCAAGGTGTTTTAATTAAACTCCATTATCCTTGTATTGTCTCTTGACAATTTAAAAAATTGGGCACGTTTTTAACCTACCTGAAGCACTGGAAATGACAGCTGTCTTCCCCCCTCCTTTTTTTGTCTGGTTTTCCTGACCCAAATATTCACAAGTGAATTCAAGTCATCTGTTAATAATAGATTTCAGAATTCCAATAAGGAACGTGGCTATATCTGATTACATCTGGCATGCTGCTGTCTGATGAACCTTGTTTTAGGATTTAGTGTCTTTCAATATCAAACAGGTTAGTTTGGGGTACAACTGGTATCTTCTTGTCACCATACTTTGTTCCATAGGCTATGTTGAGATATGAAACATGTGGAATCAGTGTCAGATGCTAATGTCCAGTGGGGAATGGAAAGGGGAAGGCAAGCTGTTAGAGTGGAGCCAGGAGGTGATTTTCAAATAGGTTTCTCTGAGTCTCCAGCTCTTCAGAAGAATCTCCCTCATCTCAACATTCCACTCATCCTTCAAACTCTTCAATCCACCTTCACCAAAGGAGTGTCTTTTTCATTGTCCTATACAGCAAGCTTCCAGTAAGATTTATTTCCAGTAGAAAGGACTCTGGCTAAACAAAATTTTGTAAACCATAGGGTTGAGGAGAGGGATGAACAGCCATTAATGCATTCCTGTTATTTTCGTGGCTGGGTTTGTCCTTTCCACTTGACCAATCCATGCTCTCCTACTAGGCCCCTTCTTGTCTCTTTACTTCTGTCATTAATTTCAAGGAAGGTGAGAAAAATATGAAAATAATTTGCCTAAGATGAGGGTTTTTAATCCAAAGACACAAAACTAGTTTTAACAGAGTAGTCATTAAGTACCGAACTCAATTTGATTCTGAGAATTTCATAAGTATCTGGGTTAGATCTTGAGAGTGGTGGTTCTGCCCTTTTAAAGCACACCATTGCTTTAAAATAATTATGAATAACTTTTAAAAGCATAATTTCAAGCATCAAATATATGACTAAAAAAAAAAACATCTGTAATGCTCACAATGATATTACTACCCAGCAGATAATGGAGCTAATTACTATATGTTGCTGCATGAGACCTCTAGTCTATTAACGTCCTGCATTAGTCACCTTGAGTAAAGACAGAATCTGGCCCTTTGTATTTTTTTTTAAGTAATGACAAGGGTCATAGGGTAAGGTGCAAAATCATTATGGTAACTCTGGTGCTTTGTGAGGGTTGGAGGTCATTCTTTCTACTCGTCATTATTCAGCATGTCAACTTTATGGCCATCATCGTCAAGTTTATTTTATTCAGAACCGTCGCAAGCCGTTCTGATTTGGTTTTATTAGTCAACCCCTCCCCCCCCACACACACACTTTATATCTTCCATTCTATCTAGTTTCTGGTTGTATGCTAGACATGCTCCATTTGATAATGATGAGAGTGATATCTGTTATAATGCTTTTCTACCCACTTTATCAAAGCTTACTTGATGCAGAATGTAGATTAGAAAGCAATACAGATCCTAGTTAATAGTTAATTCTTATTTTTTTCTAATGACACTACTTTCATGGATATACACTGGCAAAAGATATTTTGAATTTTATGCTTTCCTTTTTATAAAACTACATACTGTCTTTCTAAACTCATTTTCCCCGTGAATATATACATGGTGCCAGAAATTATATTTAAACGATTTGCTTATTGAAGTAGTTACTGCAATTTTCATGCTTTCAATGTGAAGGCATTTTAGATTTGGTGTATTTAAGGGTTTAAAAGCAATGACGACTTTTTTTTTCCATATCCCCACTCTCAGCTGCTGCCTCACAATTTGAAAACCACCTTTCTTCTTATGTAGAAGGACAAAGAGGCAAGGTCAGTTGCCTGAGCCTTGTGCTTAAATTGAGGTGGGATAATTCATGTCTTTTCTTTTTTTTTTTTTCTTGAAGATAACTGCTATTTTCACCACAGAGAGAAAAAAAAGGTTTTACTGTACATTTCTATAATGGAGCTAAAAGAGTTCAGCAGCCTCTCTGAATTGAAAGGTCTAATTAGATTCTGCTTTAATGTAAGATCTTGACTTCAAGGTACTTAACCACTAAAAAAGAGAGGACTTTACAAGAGGAAACTATAAAATGTTTAAATACAAGCATCTTAAGCATATAACTAGGAAATGAAATACAATGCATCATATAAACTGAAAATTTTCTAATCCATCCAGAAAACTATCGTTTGTGCTTGTTTCCATTCAGTATATATCCTGTTCTCATAAAGGAAATGGTGATAAAAGAGAGGTAAACCATGAGAGGAAAGATTCCAGCTACATCTTCCCATTTAAAATGGAAGAAAGACGTTCTAACATCAGTTCATTGGTGATACAAAGAAATCACAACTTCTTTCTCCTGTTCCTCCTGAAGGGCAATATTTCCACATTTTAATACAGATGAAACATATGCAAAGTGATTTTTGTTTTCTAATTTTTTTTCCTGACTGGCAAAATAGAAACTATTAATGAGTTTACCAGTGCTAAATAATACCAAGCAGTATGCTTTTATTCAGCTATCCATATGGAATAGTGGGACAAATGTTCCTGGATTGTATCTGCATACTGAGCATCACAACTTGAATTATTCAATGATCCTGAGATTGTATGCTCCAGCATCCTAATTCTTTACGATCTCATGCATTAGGACTTCGTTCAGGCAGGTGAAACCTGTAACTCTTTTAGTCTCCTCAGTCACTTAGAACAGCTGCCTGTCAATGACGGATGAAATTTCAGAAAAAAAATAAATTTCTTAGACATGAACTCCAGAATCTGGAATTCTCTTCTACCCCAGGATTAATTTTGTAATTGAGATGCTCTCACGAACCATTCAACTCAGCAACTTTGAAAACTTGCTTCTATTATCCTCTTGCCTTCTTCCATTTAAAAATGTCTCATGTCTTTTATTGTGATTTTGAGGGGACCTAAAGAAAAGTTTTGTAAGAGAACATGGTATTTGTCTTCTATACTGTTATGCAAAATTAATGTAGATAATTTTTTCCAAATAAGCAGAGGCTTAAGGATACTTTTAAATGAATGCAACAATGAAGACATTTCATTTTGTTGGTGCCTATAGCTTTTGTCCAAGAACTTAAAGAAAGACATTCTTCTAACATTTAGGAAATACTCACTGAGGGACTACTTTGTGCCCAGCACTCCAAAAAGAATGAAATTTAATATAAAAAAGTAAGTTGCTATATAGACACATTATAAAACACCTGGATGAGTTGAGACAGGCTGATATACTTTTTTAAAAAGCAAGTGAGCTTTTTACAGGCAACTGGGACTTTTTTTTTTTTTTTTTTTTGGTAAAGGTACAAGTGTATTGCAGAGTTTCTGTATACCTAACAGCCAGTTTCCATTATCAAAATTTCTATATTGTATTGATCTCAACTGAAAAACTAATATTGATATATTATTAAAATTATAGCCAATACTTTATTAAGATATCGCTATTTTTTCCCTAATGTCCTTTTTCTGTTTCAGGTTCCTATCCAGAGTACCACATTACATTTAATCATCATGTTTTCTGAGATTCCTCTTGAATAAAAATTGTTCAGACTTCTCTTGTTTTTGAAGAGATTAACGGCCTAAGGATTACTGGTCAGGTATTTTATAGAATGTTTATCAATTTTTTCTGATAGTTTTCTTATGGTTAATGGGTTAGGGATTAAATATGGAGAAGGAAGTTTACAAAAAACATAGTTTTTGGCTACTGTTCTACTGACTCAACATGGTACATCTTCTCAACATGATCTGTCACTATTGTTGTTAATCTTGATCACTTGGCTGAAGTAGGGTTTGTCAGGTTTCTCAACTGTAAAGTTTCCTTTTCCTCTTTTCCCATACTTTGAGAAATAACATTTACAAAAATTATTTGGAATTTCTCTCTATGGGAGATTTGTGCATACCACTCCATGTATTTATTCCATAAGTATGGAGTTGTGGATATTTACTGTATAGTTAGGGTTATAATAGAAAACTATATTATTTATTTTGTTGCTCAGGCTGTTCCAGTTTTGGCCATTAAAAGATATTTCCAGGTGACTCCTATGTCACTTTGATACACACCCATTATTGTGTTTTTTGCATACTTAATTTCTGGTCCTACACAAAGTGTTAAGATCATCTTTTTTTATTCTTTGCCCCAGCCCTAGAATCATCTGATTTTTCAAGGAGCCCTGGTTGCTTTTATTGATTCACTCTTTGTACTAAAAGATTCTATGAATTTTAACAAATTCATATTATTGTGTGTTCACTACTGCAGTATTTTGCAGACTAGTTTTACTGCCCTACAAATCCTTTGTATTTTCCATATTCTATCAGACCTTCCCAAACCTTGGCAACCACAGACTTGTTTTCCATTTTTATCACTTTGCCTTGGATCCCTATGGTATGTAGCCTTTGCAGACTGGCTTTATTCACTAAGCAATACTTATCTAAAAGTTCTCCATATCTTTATATGGCTCAAGAGCTTGTTTCTTGTTGTTGAGTAGCTTTCCATTGTACGGTTTTACCATATGTTATTTTCCACTCATCAATTGCTGACCATCTTGGTTGTTTCTAGTTTTTGACAATTGTAAATAAAGCTGAAGAAATATTCACACCCAAGGTTTTGTGGATGTAGGTTTTCAAATTATTTAATAAACACCTAAACGAATGGTTGCTAGATTGTATGACTTATTTAGCTTTCTAAAAAATTGGAAATGATGCCCAAAATTGCAGTAACATTTTGAATTGCCACAAGCAATGAAGGAGAGATCCTATTGTACCTCAGTTTCACCAGCAATTGGCATTTTTAAGTCTCCCTCACATCACTTTTTTAGCCATTCCACTAGGTGTGTAATGGTATCTTATTGCTGTTTTAATTTGCATTTCCCTGATGGCAAGTGGTGGTCAGCATCTTTTATATGCTTTTTTGCCATCTATATATCTACTGTTGTGAAGTATCTGTTCAGATCTTTTACCCATTTATCAGTTTTGCCTTTGATTCCATATTGCTAAGTTTTAAAGTTCTGGGTATATTTCAGCATAAGTCTTTTATCTGATTTGCAACTTGCCAATATATTGTATCAGACTGTGGCTTGTATCTATTCTTTTTGCAGTGAGTTTCCCAGTTTTTTTTGCAAAAGTTTTTAATTTTGATGAAGTCCCTTTATTCAATTTTTAAAAATGGATCAACCTTTTGGTGATATTAAAAATGCATTGCCAAACTAGAGGTCACAGAGCTTATTTTTACTGTTTTCTTCTAGAATTTTTAATATTTTGGATTTTATGTTTGTGTTTTTAATCCATTTTGATTTAGTTTTATGTAAGTTATGAGGTCTGTGTTGTTTGTGTAGAGACAGTTCAGTATTCCAGCACTATATATTGACAAGATTATCTTTTCTTCATTGTATTGCTTTTGTGCTTTTTGTCAAATCAGTTGACTACTTTTATGTGAGTTTATTTCTGGGTTCTATATACAGCTCCATTTATTAACATGTATTTTCTTTTGCTAATACTATAGTATCTTGACTCTATTAATTTTATAGTATGAGACCTGACAGTTAGTTGGCAAACTTGACACTGTGCACATACATAGGCAGCACTGTACAAACAACTTAGTGAGGTCTCATAACCTTGGTATGAGCATAGTTTCTCAGCTGTGTTCATGTTGATGTGTGGTGGTGTTTTGCTGAGTGGCGTTCCTTATTGGCATTGCATGGTTTTGTGTGCCCTCATGAGAAAGTCGGAGCTTGAGATAGAGCAACAAACAAACATTAAATTGCTTATTAACCTTGGCAAGAGTGGAAGTGAAATCAGAGACATGTTAGTACAAGTCTATGGGGCTAATGTCATGAAGTAAGCGGCAGTGTACAAATGGATTAAACGTTTTCCTGAGGAGAGAGAAAGTGTCACTGATGAAGAGAGATCAGGACAGTTAGAAATGGGCGTAACTGACAAAAACATTGCGAAAATTCATCAAACTGTGTTTCAAAATCATCAGCTCATTGTGAAAAGCAGCATAGCAGTCCAAATAAACAGTGATAGAGAGACAGGAAAATCTTAACTGAAAATCTTGGCATGAGAAAGGTGTGTGCAAAATAGTCTCAAAGGAGCTCTTGCATCACCACAATGTACCAGCTCACACAGCACTGTGGGGGAGTTTTAAGTCAATAAACAAATAACTGAATTTCACCTTATCTATCCTCCCAATGACTTTTTCTTTACCCAAGGATAAAGGAAATATTGAAAAGAAGACATTTTGATGACATTCAGGATATCAAGGGTAATACAATGACAGCTCTGATGGCCATTCCAGAAAAATAATTCCAAAATTGCTTTGGCAGTTTAGAGGTTGGCATCAGTGTATATCTTCCCAAGTGGAGTACTTCAAAGATGACCATAGTGATATTTAGCCATGAGGTACATAGCACTTTTTCTAGGATGAGTTCGCTAACCTAATTGACCTCACAAGTCATGTTATTTAGTAATGCGAGAACTTCAAATTTGTTCTTGCTTCGAAAAAAGAGCCAGAAGACACTGTTATGGTTAGTTTCTCATATATTTTAGAATCAGTTTGTTGATAGCTACAAAAAACTCTTGGACATTTGTTTGAGACTGTGCTGAATTTATAGATCAAATTGGGGAGAATTAACATTTAAAAAATATTGCATGTTTATTACAGCACTATTCACAATAGCAAAAATGTGAAACCAACCGTCTGCCCATCCAAAGTAGACTGGATTTTTTAAAAAGTGATACATATGCACAATGAAATATTACACAGTCATAAAGAAGGACAAAATTATGAACTTTGCAGCAACTTGGATGGATTTAGAGTCTATAATACTCAACGATCTATCACAGAAACAAAAAACTGAGAACCATACGTTCTCACTTATAAGAGGACTCTAAACAATTATCATAATACTTTAAAAAAAGGGATTGGCAGCAGTGGGAAACTGCCAGGGGAGGGAGCGGGATGAGAGAGGGCACATTTCATCAATAAGGGTGACTGATCACAAACCAGGTGATGTGGGGACCAAAGTGATACCCAAAATTTACGTGTATGATGACCATTTGTATATCTAACCTTGAATTGTACCCGTCTTTAAAATAAAAAATAAAAAGAAATAAATAATATTGCATCTTTCAATCCATGAACATAGAATATCTTTCCATTTATTTAGTTCTTTAATTTCTTTCAGAAGGGTTTTATAGTTTTCTGCATATAGATCTCACACACACACACACACACACACACACACAGTTTAGATCAATACCATTCTTATTTTCAGTGCTATTTCAAATCGTCTTTTTAAAATTTAAATTCCAGTTGTTCCTTATTAGTATATAAGAAATCAGTTGAATTTTTAAATTTACCTTTCTTCCTGTAATCTTGCTATACTTGCTTATTAGTCTCAGGAATTCATTTTCAATATATTCTGTTGAGTTATTACACAGACAACCATGTCATTTGGAAGAGAAGACAGTTTTATTTCTGCTCTTTTGCCTTATTGATAATAGCTATGCCTGCCAGTACAAATTTGAATAGGAAAGGTAAGAGAGACATCCTTTTCTAGCTCCTAATATTAGTGGGAAAGTGTCTAGTCTTTCATAATCAAGAATGCTGTTAGCTGTAGAATTTTGGTATATCCCCTTTATTCAGTGAAGGACAGGTTCTTCTGTTCCTAGTTTTTCATGCATTTTATTATGAATCATTCTCTGATTTTTAAAACTTCTCTTTATAAATATATTGGTATGAACATATTATTTTTCTTATTTAGTCTATCAGTATGTTAAACTATGTTGATTAACTTTTAAATGCTGAACCAGCCTTGCATTTCTGTAACAAACTCCACTTTGTCTAGTTGGGCATGGTGGCCGATGCCTGTAATCCCAGCACTTTGCTAGCCTGGGCAGCTTGGTGAGACCTCATCTCTACAATAACTCAAAAAATTAACCAGGTTTGGTGGCACATGCCTGTGGTACCAGTTACTTGGAAGATTGAGGCAGAAGGATCTCCCTGAGCCCATCTGGTCGAGGCTGTGGTGGCTGAGCATAACACTGTATTCCAGCCTAGGTAACAAAGTGAGACTGACAAAAAATAAAATAAAATTCCACTCTGTCATCATGCATTATCCTGTTTACATGTAATGGATGGAGTTAATTTATATTTTCTTAAATATTTTTTGATCTCTAATTATAAATTAAGTCTCTGGTTTTATTTCTTGTAATATCTTTATAAATTTTTGGTATTGGAGTAAGGTCCTCATAAAATAAGTTGAGGGGTGACCTTTTTTTCTATTTTCTGGGAAAAAATTATGTAGAATTAGTTTATTTCCTATGTATATGTTTGATAAAATGTACCAATGAAATTATCTAGATCAAATTTTTTTCCTTTTCTTTTGGAAGATTCTTAACTACTGCACCAATTCATTAATAGATATAAAGCTATTCATGTTATCTATTTCACTCTGTGTGAATTTTTGTATTATCTGGTAATCAGTTAATAAAGTTACTAAAGTTATGAGCATAAAATTGTTTATAGTGTTTCCTTATTATCCTTTCCATGTACATGAAATTGTAGTAATTTCCCCTCTCGTTCATTTCTGATATGGTAAAAATGTTCCTTTCTCTCTCTCTCTCTCTTTTTTTACCCTTGGTTAGCCTGACTAGAGATGTATCATTGTTAATCATCTTTTCCAAGACTCAGAATTTGGGTTCATTTATAATCCCTATTCCTTTTCCTCTTTAATTTAATTGATTTCTGCTTTAAATTTTATAAATTTCTTTCTTCTGCTTTCCTTAGGTTTGAGGAATGCTTTTTATTTACTTTCCCAAGATGGAAGCAGAGGTTATTGTCTTTAATATTTCTTCCTTCCTAATATATCATCATTATTACTATAGATATATTATTAGCTGCATTCCACAAATTTTGAGGTTATATTTTCATTTTTGTTTAAATAAAAATTCCTTTTATGTTCCCTTGAGACATTTTATCATTTTATGTTCTCTTTAGACTTTTTAAACAGAAGTATGTTGTTTAATTTTCAAATATATGGGAATATTCTAGTTGTCTTTCTGTTCTTGATTTTTAGTTTAATTCTATTGTGATCTGAAAACATGCACTATATAATTTCCATTATTTTAAATGTATTAGATAATTTTGTGGACCAGTAAATGTAGTCTATTTTGATGAGTGTTGCATGTGAGCTTGAGAAGAATATATAATCTGCCATTGTGGAATGGAGCATTCTATAATTGTCAATTAGATCAAGTTGATTGATGTGCTGTTTAGGTCATTTATAATCTTACTGATTTTCTGTCTGCTTTATTTTTCAATAACTGACAGAAGGGTGTTGAAATCTCCAAGTATAACTCTGTGTTTTTCAGCTATAATCACTCTTATTATATTGGAGGCTTGTTGGTAGGATGTGAAGTTGAGGAGAAGGATTTTATAATCTTGTGATTGAGACTCAGTCTTTTAGTAGGCCCATGACTCTGAGGTAAAACCTTTACAAACTTCTGTTCCTCTTCTAAAAGTATAGCTTTTATCCTCCATTATCCTATTTTCTTCCCCAGGCAACAGCATTCCCAATCTATGTACTTTTAAATTTTGTTCCTGCACTGGAATTTCCTTTCCTGAATTAGGAAAAACTTTCAAATTTTCCCTCTGATGAATTCCCAACCTCTGTAAACAGACTCTTGTAAAGGTCAAATCTGTTTGGGTTTTAAAATTACTATTACTCCTTTCTCCTGCTTTGGCTATAAGGAGATTTTTTTTTTTTTTATTCTCACCATGAGATCTTTGAGGCTTCCTGGAATAAAAACTCATGTAAGTGTGGGTCCTTCCTAAAGTAGCTAATCTCAAAAATTTCTTACACTAGTCTGAACTTAACCTCTAGACATTCATCAATAAACCATTTAAATGTTACTATCAGCTGTGGATTCCAGTGACTTCTGCTTCAGATAGGCAAACCTTAGGAGATGTATCCCACTAGATGTGTCTGTCTCTTTAATTTCAAGAGTTGTTTCAAGGTGGTTATCCTGTGACTACATTTCTCAGATTTGTTGAAGAAAAACTATTGACTGTTAATTTTAAGTTTTTTCTTGTTGTAAAGTGGAGAGTGACAACTTTCAAGCTCTTTATATGTTGAAGTTAAACTAAAAGCCCTGGTTCATGCTTTTTTTGCTTTTTCGTTGTTGTTTTTGCTTTTTTTTTTTTTGAGTCAGAGTCTCACTCTGGCACCCAGGCTGGAGTGCAGTGGCACACTCACCGCCACCCTAGCATCAACCTGCTGGGCTCCGGCAATCTTTCCGCCTCAGCCTTCCAAGCAACCCGAACTACAGGCAAGTACCACCATGCCCTACTAATTTTTGATTTATTGTAGAGACACGGTCTTGACAAGTGGTCTTGAACCCGCATGCTCAGGCAATCCACTCGTCTTGGCCTCCCAAAGTACTGGAATTACAGGCTGAGGCACCGAACCCAGTTGATGCATGTTTTTAATTAGCAATGTCATCCTGGACGTATTTAACCTCTGAACATCAATTTCATCATCTCTTTAAAAAATAATATTAGACTATGCATTCTAAATTCCTTCAAGCAAATACAATAGGATACCAAAGTACTAATGGACCTGGAAACCTGAAGATGGGCCTTTGTAAACTATCAGCAATATAGACGTTTTAGAGTCCTTAAGCACCAGGCACGATGGCTCAGGCCTGTAAACCCAGCATTTGGGAGGCGGAGGCCAGAGAATTGCCTGAGCCCACAAGTTTGAGACCAGCCTGGGTAACATGGAGAGAGTTTGTCTCTACAGTACATCAAAAACTTAGCCAGGCATGGTGACACACACCTTTAGTTCCAATACTTGGAAGGGTGAGGCAAAAGGATCACCTGAACCCAGCAGGTCAAGGCTGTGGTGCCTGTGAGTGTGGAACTGCACTCCAGGCTGGGCAACAGAGTGAGATTCCAACTCAAAGAAAGAAAGAAAGAAAGAAAAATAGAGACCTTGAGAGTAAGTATATGGATAATTAATATAAGTAACCTATTGTCAATATTAAAATGTCAGTAGGTCATGGGTATTGTTTCTACTAATCAAATAATCTTTTATTAAATCTACTGATCAAGGCCAGGCATGGTGGTGACTCATGCCTGTCATCCTAGCACTTTGGGAGGCTGAGGTGGGAGGATTGTTTGAGCCCAGGAGTTTGAGACAAGCCTAGACAATATGGTGAGACCTTATCTCTAGAAAAAATAAAAATAAATTAGTTGAGCACAGTGGCACTTGTAGTTCAGTTACTTGGAAGGCCGAGGAGAAAGGATGACCTGAGTACAGAATGTGGAGACTGTAGTGAGCTATGATCATGTCACTGCACTCCAGCCTGGGCAACGAAGTGAAACCCTCACTCCAAAGGAAAAAAAAAAAAAAGAAAGAAAAGAAATCTACTGACAAAATACCTTAGAATCTAAAGTGGGGGCTAAAAGCTTCCTCCAATAATTATAAATCTACCAATGACCCATGAATTCACTCTTTCATTGTTACCTTTTTCACTCCATATCAATGTGGTACTTTAAATTAATTAATCAGGAGAAGTGGCAAGATGGCGATGGGGCAACCCAGTCTGTGAAGCCCTCTGCAAAGGAGAGGTGCAGTGGGTCTCTGACTCTCGCCTCGGGGGGCTGTGGACCCCAACATCGCAGCCTTCTCTTCATACGGAGCTCGGCCGTTGCCACCGCTGGGGCATCGCAACAGACTGGACAGTCACTGCGGTGCAAACCCCCCCGCCGCCATTGCCACCGCGGCCTCCATGATGGCCATAGCACATCGCACCACCACTTCAAACCCCTTCAGGGAAGATCTGCTGGGATCACTGCCACCTCTCCTGTGACCTAGATGTCCTGCCCGCCCGCCATAAGTCTCCTGTTGTCTGCCCTGAGGCAGGCAGCCATCTTGTTCCTGTCCGGCCCCACCCCCTCTGGGGGAGCAGCTGAGATATCACCACCTGCTGGCAATTCAAGGTAACAACACCGAAACGGGAGAAACAAGCTTGATAAAGACGTAGGCCAGAGTGGTGAACAGAGGGTGATCTGAACTGTCCTTCACAGCAGACCAGGGGCAACTGACCCTAACTGCAAACTAATTTACCAGCTTGAAAAGAAAACTAGAAATCAGACCTGAAAGAACATTGGACTTAAACAAAATGTCTCAGAGTGTGCTTCATTGCTTCTATTAGTTTAATGACTTAATTCTATTCCTAGTGTATTATTCCCTTTTTTCTTTTACCTTTTCCTTTTCTTCTCTCTGTAAATCATATCTTTGTATAGAGGAACAACACACTAACAAGGTGGTTGGTTAGCTTGTATGTTAACATCACTATATGTTTTATTTTTATTTTTTATTTTTTGTATGAGAGTTGGTTCGTCTGTAGCTGTGGTCTATTGGTTTTATCTGTTTCAGTATAGGCCTCTCTCTCTATTTGTTGGCACACTCATGTGTTTCCTCCCTTACTCTATCTCTCCACTCCCCTCTTCAACCCACTATCTGCTCCATTCTCTCCCCTCTGCTAAACACATTTTATTTCAGGGAGTAAACATACAGCCCCACTGCATGGACAGATTCCAGGACAGTGGGAAGTGGGTTCCACATTATCCACACGCCTGTTAGCGAATACCAGGACCTGCAGACATATTTTGAATCACAGCTCTCCCTTTAAATACATCTCAAAACTGCAAAAAGGACCACCTCCAACCTACAGTGCAACTTCAGAATTGAACAAAGTAAGAGGACACTACATAATG
Organism: Carlito syrichta; assembly: GCF_000164805.1. Lineage (NCBI taxonomy): Eukaryota > Metazoa > Chordata > Mammalia > Primates > Tarsiidae > Carlito > Carlito syrichta. The sequence continues at coordinate 117,635 of NW_007258076.1, read as the reverse complement.
ATAAAAGGCTCAATCCATCAACAAGAAATATCTATCCTAAACATATATGCACCCAACATAGGTGCACCAACTTCATAAAGCAACTTCTTGGAAAACTAAAGAAAGATATTGACTCTACCACTATCATAACTGGGGACTTTAATACCGCACTCACAAACCTAGACAGATCATCAGGACAAAAAATCAACAAGGAGATCCGGAACCTCAATGTGACTTTGGACCAAATGAACTTAACTGATACCTACAGAACACTCCATCCAAAGACCACAGAATACACATTCTACTCATCACCACATGGAACATATTCTAAGATCGACCACATACTCGGCCATAAATCAAGCATAAGCAAATTTAAAAGGACCGAAATTCTACCAAACACCTTCTCGGACCACAGTGGAATAAAAATAAACATTGACACCAACAAAGTCCCCCCAAAACCCACAAAGACATCGACACTAAACAGCATGATGCTAAACAACTCCTGGGTCAACGATGAAATCAAAAAGGGATCAAAAGATACCTGGAAACAAATGAAAATGAAGAAACATCTTACCAGAATCTCTGGGATGCCCTGAAAGCTGTAGTAAGAGGGGAATTTATATCCCTATAAACACACATGAGGAAAATGGAAGGAACAGAAATTCACATCCTAACAAGCCACCTAAAGAAGCTGGAAAAGCAAGACCACAAAAACCCTGATTTCTGCAGAAGAATCCAGATCACCAAAATAAAAGCCCAAATCCAGGACATAGAAGACAAAAAGACAATACAAAAAATCAATGAAAC
>NW_007258076.1:106882-116431 GCF_000164805.1 Carlito syrichta | reverse complement strand
CCTGGTCCAGATGGCTTTCCAGCAGAATTCTACAAGACATTGAAGGAGGAGCTGATACCAATCCTACTGAAGGTATTCCAGGTGATTGAAAAAGATGAAACTCTCCCCAAATCATTTTACGAAGCCAACATCACATTGATACCCAAACCAGGTAAAGATCCAACAAAGAAAGAGAACTACAGGCCAATATCTTTGATGAACATAGATGCTAAAATTCTCAACAAGATCCTAGCAAACCGAATTCAGCAATACATCTCAAAAGTCACCCACCATGACCAAGTAGGCTTCATTCCTGGCATGCAAGGCTGGTTCAACATTCGTAAAACCATAAATGTAATTAAATACATCAACAGATGTCAAAACAAAAACCACATGATCATATCATTAGATGCAGAAAAAGCTTTGATAAAATCCAGCACCCCTTCTTGATAAAAACCCTTGAACATCTAGGCATACGGGGAACATACCTCAAAATAGTAAAAGCCATCTATGAGAAACCCACAGCCAGCATACTCCTAAATGGACAAAAATTTGAACCAATTCCCCTGAAAACTGGAACTAGACAAGGATGCCCTCTCTCACCCCTCCTGTTCAACATAGTATTGGAAGTCCTGGCTAGAGCAATCAGAGAAGAGGAGGCAATCAGATGTATTCAAATAGGAAAAGAGGAAGTCAAGTTATCTCTCTACGCAGATGATATGATTGTGTACTTGAAAACCCAAGAGAATCTGTCAAAAGCCTCCTTATATTGATAAAGGCCTTTGGCAAAGTCTCAGGATACAAAATAAATGTACAGAAGACAATTGTATTTCTCTACGCCAATAATAAACAAACAGAAACCCAACTAAAAAACACAATTCCATTCACAATAGCCACAAAAAAGATGAAATACCTTGGCATCTTCCTAACCAGAGATGTGAAAGACCTTTACAATGAAAATTACAAAACACTGCTCAAAGAAATCAAAGCTGACACGAACAAGTAGAAAAATATCCCATGCTCATGGATTGGAAGAATCAACATTGTGAAGATGTCCATCTTACCTAAGGCAATCTACAAATTCAATGCAATACTCATTAAATTACCAACAACATTCTTCTCAGACCTAGAAAAAACAACCCAGGAATTCATATGGAAACACAAACGTCCAAGAATAGCCAGAACAATCCTCAGCAAAAAAAACAAAGCAGGTGGTATCACAATATCAGACTTCAAACTTTACTATAAAGGTACAATCATCAAAACAGCTTGGTACTGGTACAGAAACAGGCATATAGATCTATGGAATAGAATTGAGATTCCAGAAGCAAAATTTCAATTTCTCAACCAACTCATCTTCGACAAAGTCCACACCATCTACCACTGGGGAGAGGAGAACCTATTCAGTAAATGGTGCTGGGAAAACTGGCTGACCACATGCAGAAGATTGAAACAGGACCCCTATCTATCCCCATGCACAAAGGTTAACTCCAAATGGATCAGAGACCTAAATGTAAAGCCTCAAACCATAAGAACCTTAGAAAAGGAAGGAAATCGGAACTGGCATCAATTCCTGAACAAAACCCGAAACCCACAGGTCATAAGAAAGAAGATAGACAAGTGGGACCTCATTAATCTGACAAGCTTCTGCAAAGCCAAAGAAACCATCAAGAGAGCAGGGAGAAAGCCTACAGACTGGGAAAAAGTATTTGCCAACTCTAGGTCTGACAAAGGCTTAACATCCTGGATCTACAAGGAACTGAAACATACTGAAAAGAAAAAAACAAACAACCCCATTATAAAATGGCAAAAGATATGAGCAGACACTTCACAAAAGAAGACATCCGAGCAGCTAACAAATACATGAAGAAATGCTCAACGTCACTAATTATCAGGGAGATGCAAATCAAAACCACACTGAGATACCACCTAACTCCAGTCAGAATGGCAATTATCAACAACTCAAAAACAACAGCTGCTGGAGAGGGTGTGGTGAAAAGGGAACACTTCTACACTGTTGGTGGGAGTGTAAACTAGTGCAACCTCTGTGGAAAGCAGTATGGTGATTCCTAAAAGCTCTAAAAATTGACCTTCCATATGACCCCGCAATCCCCCTACTGGGAATATACCCTGAAGAACTCAAATCACTCTATATAAAAGATACCTGCACACGTATGTTTATCGCAACATTGTTCACAATAGCAAGAACCTGGAAACAACCATGCTTCCCATCAAAAGAGGACTGGATTTAAAAAAGTGGTACATATACCTGATGGAATACTACATAAAAAAGAACAAAAAAAAAAAGAACAAAATCATGAATTTCGCAGGAACCTGGATGGAACTAGAGTCTATAATACTGAATGACCTCTCACAGAAACAAAGATCCAAGTATCACATGTTCTCACTCATATAACGGACCTTGAACATCCAATGCAATACTATAAGAAAATGACTGACGGTACTGGGAAACTATGAGGGGGGGGATGGGATTAACAGTAGCAAATATCTGTCTGGGGATGGAAAAACACCTCTTATCAACAGGGTGCCTGAATGAAACGTAATTGCACACCTAATCCTTAACTGTATCCCACAAAACCATAATAAAAAATATTGATTAAATTAATTAATCAGATGGTTATGATACCCTTTTGATAAAAATGAATTAGGTTACTGAGTAAAATAAAGACAAAAAAAGACCAAGCAAGTTTTCTTGCTTATTTATGTGACAGAAGTGTTTTGTTACTTGGCATGATTACTCAGATGATTACTCATTTTCACACATGCCTTAGATTATAGATTAATATCTCTAAAATTAAAAATAAAAACTACACCAAACAACACGTGTGTGTGTGTGTGTGTGTTGTATGTGTGTACCCCCCAAAACCCAAAATTTATTAAAAATTGTGTATTTATTCTTACCTGTTTGAACTTCAGTCACCTTCAAAATATTCTTCATTTGATGCAATACACCTATCAAGACACTTTCCCCACTGCTCTAAGGTGTTTGAAAGTGTCAAATCATCAGGAAAATGCAAATCAAAATCACAATGAGATAACTCACACAGTTTAGAATGACTGCTATCAAAAAGTCAAAAGAAAACAAGTGTTGTCAAGGGTGTAGAGAAAAGGCAACTGTTATACATTATTCATAGGAATTTAAACTGGTATATTCTTTATGGAAAAAAATATGGAGATGTCTCAAAAAATTTAAAATAGTACTATAATATGACTCAACAATCCCTCTGCTGGTATATACCCAAAGGAAATGAAATCAGAACCTCAAAGAGACATTTGTACTCTCATGTTTATTGCAGCAACATTCAAAATACTTAAGATATGGAAACAACCTTAGTGTCCGTTGCTAGAAGACTGTATAAAGAAATTATGGTATATAGACAAAATGGAATATCATTCAGTCTTAGAAAAATGAGATTATTACTATTTGCAACAACATAGATGAACCTGTAGGACATCATGCTAAGTGAAATAAGCCACATATACTTTGCCTCTGTGAGCACATAATAATTTATTAGCAGTTCATAGTTAACAAATGACAACCAGATAACCAGGGATATGGGAGGAGGATGAGGACATTTGCTGTACAACCACCTCAGTACAGAGAAGACAAGGCAATATTGCCATATTCCCTTTTAAGTCCTGGGCTGTGAGCAACTTTTTTTGTTCTTGAAGGCATTTTTTAATAAGAATATGCATAGAGCTTTATGAAAGTAAATAAATAAACAAATTACCGTTTGTTTCTATGTTTTAGATGTTATTACTCCATATTTCTTTTTAGACTAGTTTCAGAGCAATAGTACAGCAGAGTTAAGTGATCTATTTTTTATGAGGACTCATTAGCTCATTACATAGTCTCAGTTTTTATAAACTTTCTATGACTTTTTTTCACATTAACCTTATTTGTCATGGTGGATTTGTGTTTTCTTAAAATGTGAAAATGGCATTTTATACAATAAATGATTGGTTAATTTTCCATTTTACTAAATTGGCTAATTAGGAAGATTTTTGGATTGAGTTAGCATGATAACTCCATACATTTTAAAACACATAACTGACTCTCCAAATGCTACTGTGATTGCTTGTCTATTATTTAACTGTTACTGTAGCAAAGAGAACTGTCTGTCTCAAAGTCTCATAATTCTAGCATTACCCTATAAAGAGGTTGATGTTCTTTATCATTTTGTCCTTTGATTTCAATAACAAGTTTAGACACTTTTATGCTTGCTCTGTGGTTTTGAAGTTTGGACTTTTAAAATCCTTCTCATTTGTTGAATTATCTGAAACATTTTGTCATTCTTCCAGCCTAAGAAGATGTTTAAAATCAACTGCTTAAATTGTTACTTTAACTGAAAGCTTTTTTAGGATTGAAAATTAAATCACCCAGAAACTAGTAAACCTGGAGCACATTAGCACTACAATAGAGTAATAGATATTAATATATATATCATTATATATTTATACATGCATAATAATATGAATGAAATATAATTAATATGATATATTTGCTTTTCAAAAAAGAGAATACATGTGTAAAGTAAAAAATATTAAATTAAAAACTGACAATATTGAAAATCAGAATCTAGAAAAAGGAAATTAGCTTTACCAATTTAACACAACTGAGGCAGTTCTCATGTATCTTTATATGTTTTCTATGCCTAGGATGTTAATATTTTTAAAATCATAATTTATGCAAGTCATTTTCCTCTCTTTCACTTAGCATTAAATCAAAGGCATCTTCCCATGCTACTTCCTTTTTCTGAAATCTCTTTGGGTTTTTAAAAGCCCATTCCAAGGTCATTCTAGTTTATTAATAAGGTAACTTGAGAAATGATTACATACTTGAATGAGGAGCAACCCTTGAGAAGTAACATTTAAATATGTTGTAATTAAAAGCTAGAAAGTGGTTTCTGGTACATTTAAAATAACATATTTACTTAAGGAGAGTAAATGAAAGATTAATAACCTTAGGTTAGAAGTCAGATAATGGCCAAAGCAAATAATGACTGCTACTGTGGTTTTATCTGGATATGGAAAGGCCTTTGAATTATTGACCTGTGCCTTTAACAGAAAATGATTATCATTATGTTCTGAATCTTATAAAATTATAAATTTCACACAGATAGTTATTGTTGCCTACTATAATATGTTAGTAAGGATAATATGTTTTTTTAATGACTATAATGCCAGGCTGAGTTGAATCAACGATTTCAGTGCAATCTCAGGTTTCACAGATCCATGCTTTATGTATTTGAATGACCTTCAACTAAACCCATATAATCCTTGCTTATTGCAGCGGAAACTGTGAGATCAAATTTTTGTCAATTTCAATCAGTTTATATGGATTGTTGTTGCTTTTACTTAAATGTTTGCATTTTTCATGAGGAATGATTTGTTATATTTTTAATACAAAAATTTTATTCTTAAATGTATATGTTATTAAAAAGAAGCACTGACTCAACAGATAGCTTTTCTATCATTGCTTTGCCCGCTGTTCCCCTGCTATGCACTCAATAAACTTGTCCTCTCTAAACTATAAATAAGTAAATAACAACAGTGACTCAATTAAAATATTACTTTGTCTCACCATTGTTTGCTCTATTCTTTTCCACAGATTTTATTGACCAGAAACACTTCAATGAAAGTGCAGTAGAAACTGATGGAGTCTTCAGAAAATGTGAAACTTAAGAAGGTGAATATTAACACATTCTTTTCAAGGATATGTTTTGTATTCATAACTCGAAAAATAAATGTTTTATACCCCTAGTATCTGTTTTGAGTTTCTGGAGCACATATCATTCCTTGCAGTGAAAGTCATATCCTTCACACTTAGTTAAGAGATTTTTATAAATGACTTTAAAATATTGATCTTGGTGAAGAGAAAGCTACAGAATGATTCAGATGAATTGTATTATTCTATTTAATTTTAAATAATATTGCTAATTTAGATTTATGTAAGTTTGGTAGGTGCAATTTGGATATTTAAATACTGTCTCACCAGACGTGTACCTGAGGTATCATGATTATTTTAGAACATTTTAGTATAATTTTGTTTTTAAGACTTAGTATAGATATTCTGGATGCTTCCTTTAGGTGTTTAATAAGTGCTCAGTAACTATGGTTTAGTTTGATGAACTCTGTGATATTCCTTCAGTAAATGTCTTATATGTGTATGACAAAATGCTTTAAAAATTTCAGAGATTTATCTTTGGAGATAGAGTAATCATAGACTGTTTCTCAGACTTTGTGAAGGCAGAATTCTATGTATTGTGTGATGAATTCCATCCTTTCTGGATCATACTGAATAAAATATTACCATAATAAAATATTATTTCTTGTTTAACTCTCAAGATAAGTCTTCTTGCTTTCAGAAACTCTTAAAACCAAAACTGACTTGGGATTCATGCATCTTTTTCCACAGTCATTTCCCATGTATATGTGCATGTTTAAGATTTTCTCTTTCATGATTCAGTTCGCCTTGTTTTTCCCAGTTAAACTACTTTCTAGAAAGAGCTAAAAAATGAAAAGCTCTAGAAAGAGCTCAATCACCTGTTCTCTGAGCAATGATCAAAACTACTAATGCTTGGTTCTAGAATCTGTAACTATTGCTAATATACTGCCTCAGATGTTGGCTTACTTTGGCCTCTGTGACCAATTGCTGACCCACTGGCTGCTTAGAAAAGAAACATGAAATAGCACACAAATATTTCCTTAGAGATTTGTGACTATAACATTGAAAAATATTGATCTCAATGTTAAAAAAAATTATTCAGTGAAAAATGTATCTATGACTAATGTGTAGATTATTTGAAAATTTTCTGTAAAGGTTTTTGTTAAGGTTAAGGCATAAGCTTCAGAAAAACTTGCAATTATACTGTTTGCACCTGATGACATATTGTAATTTTTTTTTATGAAAAAAAATTTCAGAAAATTGTTATACTTGAAAAAAATTATATCCTTATAAGGCCAATATTTTGAAAGATAATGAATGCATATTTTTATTAGTCTACATTATTTTCCACCTTGATACAATTTAGTGATACTCCCTTTCTCAGAAAAGGAGAGAGATCTAGAATCTAGAATCTCTGATTTTATTTGAGGATCTAGTTGCTAGTTGATTTTTCTCTGTTGATGAGAGAGAATAGACTGTTTTTTATTTAAGTTCCTGTGGTACCTAACAGTCTAGTTCCCAGTATTCAGTCTGTCATCATCCATTTACATATCAACCAATCTCATTTTGTTCCAAGAAAATGATTAAATTGCCTAAGTCATAATTTCATTTAGGTTTAACAGTTTAAACTCTCTTGTCACTGGTGTCATTGTTATTCAAAAGATTTCTCAACTATCTAACTCTATATTGGTTCATGCTTCCTGGTTTAAAATTAGGTAAAGTGATATGTTCTCTAGCCTCCATGAGTTTATAATCTTAGACAAATTTTGTTAAGGCAATCTTGAAAACTTTCATATATTTGTTTAACCTATGATCCTTTCTTAGCCCTTTTCCAAGTTCCTATCTGATACGTTGACTTTAATTGGAAGAGCAAAAGTTTGGTAGCAGTGCATGTGTGTGTGTGTGTGTGTGTGTGTGTGTGTGTGTGTGTGTGTTCATTTCACACATAGATAGGTAAGCAAGTGTATATGCACATAAAAGCTTGTGCCGGATCTTAATTATGTAAACACATTTTATTAGGCCATATACCTGACATGACCAATTTACAAAAAAAGTTGGTAGAAACATTTTCATATCATCCTAATTTAAATGAAGTGCAAAATTCAATGCTTTGCCCAACACACCACTTCTGACCAGAGATAAGTTGAGGGCGTCAAAGGCTTCTTCATCCAATGTCACCCTTTTGCATCTATGCCAGTTTGTTATTAACCTAATCCAGTTGCTTCCATCTAGGAAGTACCCACTCCCCTCCCTCCACACCATGGAGGTGTAGATCACAGACACTAGTGACTTTGGTAACCCTGGAACAAACAGAGAAAACCTGAGAGTGATCTGAGGGCACGCGGGAACATTTCTGCTCCTTATCTCTGTGTCTTCCCTAACACAGCCACCTCCAGACTGCACACATTATTAATAGCTGTCATTTCTCTTTCTGAACAAATCACCTCCATGCAATTTGCACTCGAGGGTACTGGAGAGTGTCCTGCCTATCTCTGTACATTAAATAACCTCATTGTGCTGCTGAGCCTGGCTGTGTCTCTCCCTTTCTTTGTGGCAGGTGTATTTATCATTTTCCCTACACTGACATTCCTAGCTCTAGCTGCCAGACCAGGCCTGGTGCCTTTCTCTCAGTAGATTAGTTTGCATTCTACAGGATTAAAAAGGTTTAGAGAGCAACTGGGAGTTGGCAGGAAGAGCCTGAGTTGTTTAGAAATGTCAGAAAAGTGTCAGGACTGCCAGTTTTCTGGGGGATAGAATGGGAGGAGGAACAGTAGCACTTTTCAATCAGATTCTAGCAGACAAAACATCACAAGAAAGCAGCAGCAAGGATCTCTAAGATAATAAGAAATTATTGTATTCTGAGTAGGCTAAAAAAAAGAAAAGAGGAGGGAGTGGTGAAGGGGCCAAACAACTTTGCTCTTTCATAAGGCAATTGAAAGTTGACAAATTGGACAGCCCAGTACATCTTGCTATGGTGTCATTCTTCTGTATTAGTTAACCTTATGGAAATCAGCTATGGGAGAAGATGCCAAAAGAGATGGGGTGCCCTGAAAACAAACATGTGACTGATGTATTTAGCAGCATCTCACGTTTCCATTTCATTTTCTGCTTATATTCTGATTTCTTTGATTATTTGTGGATGAGGGGGCTTTTGTCTTTGATGTGTTTCCTTAGAGAGAAGAGACATTTCCTAGGGCTCAGAAAGAAACCTTGATCTCCCAAAGATTCTGTGCAGGTGACAAAGGAAATCTATGAAAGATATTTTTTAATGCTCGATCTATCATATGCACAACCACAACTGCTGAGAACAAAGGGAAATCACTGTATTTGAAAACTCTAAAAGCTGGATTAAGCATGAAAAATGAACCAGAGAGCGCTTTATTGCTGCACAGTATATATGGATAGATTGGCTTTACCATACTGCCATTATTTTCTGCCTTCACTGGGGGATATCTTTTGAGGAGCTTTGGAAAAAGTGTGTGATTCGATGTGCCAAGGAAAAGGACTGAGACCTGAGAAGCTTGGCAAAGAATTTCCTCAGGTTTGACCGAATTTGAAGTGAAACAGTCATGTCATTTGGGACACATCCACAGGAGTGATGTCTACTATGCCAGGAACCATCCCACATCACACTATGGTGCTTTCTTCAGCAGAGAAGGAAGAGACATAGACAAGAGCAAGGTTTCTGGCTTTTCCATCATGGTATGAAGAATGGAAACAGTTATAATTATAAATCAGAAGGAATAGTTCTAGTCAACCTCATGAGCTTTTATCTTTATTTATAAAATGGGTTGGATAGGGGGTGGTTATTGGTCCATAAGATTTTTTTTTTTTTATTTTTTTATTTTTTTATTTTTTTGAGTTGGAGTCTCACTCTGTCG